>NC_053166.1:102573789-102846685 GCF_016835505.1 Polypterus senegalus
GTCTAAGGCAGAATGGTTTGTCATTAAGTCCTGAATGCGGTGTGCCCATTAATCTACCGTCTCATCTTTCTTTTGTTTGGCAGCTGAAATAAGGTATCAGTCAGTGCCCTTTTTATATTTTGCGGCTATTGCAGTTTTCACAGGTTCCCATTGGGCAAGGAAAGGACCCTCATTATTTTGTCCACGAGGCAATGCCTCATTCCACTGCCACTGTTCTCCATTATGCTGCCCATGATTGACAGTAGCCCAAATGGTGCCCATCTTTCTGCGTAGCGCCTGGGTCCACTCAGCCGCACTGGGTTTCTATATGTTGTCTAGTTGCCACACCTGTTCCACAAACTTCAACCCATCGATTACCTTACGATCAGGCATTTCGGACACTAAGTCTTTCAGCTCTTGAATATCTCAATTACGATGTATCTTTCCAGTAGTGGGGTTAGCATTTCCTGGGGGTTGTGTGGGATCGTGTTGGGGGTTAGGAACCTCAATTAAAGGGCATGAAAATGTGGGTGCTAAAGGTTTAGGGGACTTAAACGGGGTAAGGTTTTCAGGGGACTTATCTCTGAGGGTTTTGCTTCTAGCACGTTGTGAAATGGAGGGCTTTTTGTGTGAGTTAGAAGAGCCTCCCATAGCCCCTAACAAGTGGCCGTCAGTCTCACTATCCGGATGTGTAAGTGAGGAGGGGTCGCACTGATATTGTTCATCAAAGAAATCATCAGTAACTTGGGCATCGGTAACCACAGGAGCTGTTGGGGCAATGATTGAATGTGGCCGTGGTACGGGTTGTGGGTAAAGTGTTGTGGAAGAGAGCGCTGGATATAAAAGGTTTTTTTTATCACTCCTTCTCCTCCTTCCTTCAGACTGGGGTCCCGTATCAGCCTACACTTTCTGGAAAGCTATAAGCAGCTCTTCTTTTTCCTTTCTATTCTTAAGTTCAGCAACTTAAAGCTCATTCCGTTTCTGTGCCGCTTCCAACGTACGGTCTTTAATAACCAATTCCCATCTGTCATAAATATCCATCACATAAGGACCTCCATTACAACAACCCTGTGTATTTCTGCACAGTGTTTTTCTAATGTCCTGTATCTCATTCATATCTCCGGATCCTTCCACTACACCATCTACCTGCACTGTCCTTATTCTACTTTCTACATGCCTTTTTTTTTAATCTAATCCTGTCTTCTTTTCAATGAGCTTTCTAGGGGACCCGCCTTTCGATCCCGACAGCGCACTAAGAGCCTGGCGATCCCCCGAAAACAATCCTTCTAACGTTAGGTTTTTAGGACTCTTGGGGGACTGTTTGACTGGCTTGCTAATTGTTTTTGCAAGGATCTCAGCAGAAAATGACTCAGCCCTCGATAAACCCCGTTCCACCCGCCGTCCGCTCCTATCCCCAGATTACAGCTTCAGGTGACTTCGTGTCCGTTTATTCGCATCAGCAGAATCCTACATCAATACGCTCCGTGGAGTCCGGGATATGGAGGTTTTTACCCCGATCCCTTCATCAGACGGTTTGTATGCGTCAAACTGCCAGGGTATTTTCTCCGTCACCTTAGCAACCCGTTGAGACAAGAGTATGACCAGACAGCGGATGAAAAACTCGATCTCCCGTTTATTTAGACACACATTCTCTAAATACGCCCTTTCACCCCCATTCCTCAAATTTTTATAGGAGTGTGCCACTCACCCCTTTCTAATCCATTTCACAGAGATGACTAGCTAACATTCACACTGTGCCGTTTTCCGTAGGGTCCCAAGTCACCTTCCGTGAGTCCTTAGAACCCTCTTATGGGTCTGATACAGTATGCTCTCTTATTCTTTATTTTGCATATGCTTTTATTCTTTTTCTTTATATATTCATATTACTTCTAGCACAGCAGTCAAACTCAAATAACAGGAATCCCCGATCTACTCACCGTGACTCTATCCACCTGCATGGAAATGCCCGTCAAGTCGTGCCTCGTATCGGCTAGGAGGAGGTCAGGGACTCCCCACGCAGGAAACGCCCAAGGCAGGCCAATCCTACATTTACCGAAGCTGGACCTGATCCGGCCGGAATCGGCTCCACCACGGTCCTCTGGACGATCCTGCACGAGGAGCCGTCTGCCGTCTCCTGCCCCACGTTTGGGCGCCAAAACTGTGGACGAAAACTCAGACCCGACAGCAGGTGCGATTATAAAGCAGCTTTATTTTCAGAGGCACGGTGAGAAGAGTTTCAGAAAAGCAGACAATCAAATATACATGACAGCGTCAGGGCTCTTCTGAACCCCGTCTGTTGGTTGGGGTCCAGTTTTATACCCCTAGAATGCGTGATTTAATATCATTATAAAATGCAACAGTCAACACATTTATTATACACAAACCTTGAGCCCCTTTAATGTCCCTTGTAAAACTTGATTTCTTGGCTCCTTTTGTTATGGCGTTCAGATGTAAGCTAAGGGAAAACGTGATAAGGCAGACTTCATTTGTGGAATGCTCAGACCTTGAGTCCTTTGCACAAACATTTTTCTGTTTGCTAAAACAAAGCATGCTGTTACTTGGTTTCGTAAAGCTTACTTCTCAGACATGAATTAGTACAAGGGAACGAAGAGAACATTCGTCTTCCACATGTCTCTGGTGACTCCTCCTATGAAGTCAGTAGACAGATTGGGAGAGCATGGGGGGTCATGAGTTCACTGGAAAGGGGTGTGTGGTGCTCCCGATATCTATGCAAAAGGACGAAGGTCCAAGTGTTTAGAGTCCTGTTGCTTCCTGTCTTGCTATATGGTTGCGAGATATGGATGCTATCCAGTGAACTGAGATAAAGACTGGACTCCTTTGGTACTGTGTCTGTCTGGAAGATCCTTGGGTACTGTTGGTTTGTCTTTATGTCGAATGAGCGGTTGCTCATGGAGTCCCAAATGAGGCACATTACCTGCATTGTGAGGGAGCGTCAGTTACATCACTATGGCCATGTGGTGTGTTTCCCAGAGGGCTGAACCAGGCCAACACTTGGCTGCGGCAGATAGAGGGTAATTTCCAGAGGGTGGGACTGCACCGCGTGTCTGCCTGGGGGTTGCAAACCAGGATCTCAAGTTGTTTTGTCATGTAGTGGTTGTGGCAAAGCACTGTACCAGTGCATGCTCCCCAACTTGATTTGACTTGACTTATTCAGACTTGGATCTTTCACTAAATCTGGAAGCTTCATTTTTTGAGAGGCTGCGTAGGTAGCTGGAATACTGGGAATTGGTGAACCTGTATGTTATACTACATGTTTCTTTATGTCACTATATCTGGACAATACTGTTATGAGTTTTATTCACATGTGCATGTTAACTGTGGCACACAGGGGCTCAGCAGTTAGAATTGCTGACCAAGCATTGGATTAGATAGCCAAAGACAACTGGAGGCTTGTATAGTCAGCTTAAACACAGGTTAGGGTATTTCTGTCCTCTATCAGCACAAATCTTCTTTCCTTATTGGGAGAATGAGAATCGGCATGTAAGCACTATGATATGTCTGTATTTTGGGGAAGAGGAATTCAGCCCTTGTTTGGAGACAGAGAAGACCAGCAAATGAAGCAAGAACCATATAAAAGGTCTGGACAGTGGCCAGACCCTTCGAGGCTGTGCCGACACAAAGGTGTTGGAAAACCTCCCAGCGTAGGGACGGAGAAAATGGCTGACTGTGTTGATCCAGATTCCCACCTGGATAAAAGTCTGTCCATATGCCTCCCCGTCTGTAACCGCGTAAAACGTCAGTAAATGTAAGCTAAAAGATATTTTGTCTCATGTGATTCTTGTACCGCCCTAATCACTATGGGAGGGATATCGACTTTTCTGGTATATTATGATATTGTTTAATTATTTAATAAGCCACAATATTAAAAGAACACATTTCCAAGAGAGCTAATGCCTCTGCAGGAAACACTGTAGAGCTGATGTCCTGTGAGAGGATATAAAGTGGTATCCTTGCTTCTCGGCCATGTGTCAAATAAATTGGAGGAAAACCAGTACTGGCATGTACATTAGAATTATAGATAATTTCAATAAGATGGTGGCTATTTTCCCATGATACACCTCTATTGAATAAATACTGAGCATGTTCATCTTCTAACACCTGATTAAAGCACTCTACTGCTCCATCACATTTTGCATGATACGAAGATACTCACAATTTAAGGACTGATAAAAATTTGCCAAGGTCCTCGATCAAGTCAGATTCCTTGTCTGAATGTAATGCTTCTGGAATACCATGCTATGGAATGTACTGTTCAAAGATATACCTGATTTACCAGTTTGATCTTTAAATGGATATAGGTTAATGAATTTTGTGAAAGGTAAACTACCAATAAAACATAGTGCTTACCCTTAAAAGATGTAGGAAGCTCTGTTATATTGGCAGCAACTAGTTGCCCAGGGCAGGTTTGTGTCATCAGCACTAACAGTTCTTGGTATCAAGGAGACCCACACGACTGGCTCATGCCCTGAGTGTCAGAATCCAGGGTCTATGTTAAGGGATTGTTTATAATTTTTGAATATTACTATGTAGCCAATTGGCATTAAGAGTTAAGAGAATACAAGAGAAATTAATTCAATCGGTATTTTTTATAAAATAAGTGTATAACCTGAAGAATAACCACATATGCAAGAATTTATGTAATCTCTAAAGGTTATAAATATTGAAGTAAAACTTTGGTCAGGTCATTCCTGTCTGTCATTCAGTGGCTGCAGAGTGCCTCTTTACATGAAAACAAATAAAGCATTTAAAGGATAAGCGTTCTCCTGACTGGTTCATTTAATTGCCTGATTTATGAAGGGACTCCTTTTTCTTCCACACAATATCTTACTTTTAGGGTCTATATGGTAACTCATATAGCACAAAAGGCACAAAAGGCCATCCTTTATAGTTAGACAATTAAATTGAGTCCGCATTTTCCTGAGGTATCATGAAGAATGCTATAGTCTTCACTAAGCATGCTATGGAGCAGCCTTTAATAAAAACAAATCTAGACTTTACAGATTTGCCAATTTCAGACCCATCACCAAACTTCCCTTTCATTCTAAAATACTGAAGAATGTTGTCTTTCTACAGCTTCAAACTTTTTAAATGAAATAGCATTTTTGAAGCATTTCAGTCTGTTTTACAGATATACCACAGCATGGAGCCTGGAGCTTCAAGGGTTCTAAACAATCTCTTTTTAATAAGTGACTCTGGGGATATTGCTGTCTTGGTGCTGTTAGATCTAACTGCAGCATTTGATGCACTTGACCTTGACATTCTTATCGCCCATCTTGAGCAGTATGTGGGTATACAAGGAACTGCTTTGAAATGGTTCAGGTCATACCTCACAGGCAGAAGCTTTTTAGTCAGCCTCTGCAATTTCTCTTCATCCTCTGTGCTTATTACCTGTGCAGTCCCACAAGGATCTGTTTTGGGGCCAATTCTTTTTTCACTGTTCACAATGTTGCCCTTATGATCCATATTTCTTTCTGTTGCTACACAGATGATACACAGATATCTTTTCTACTGTTACAGATCAAAACAAATTCTCTTAAACATTTATTGGAATGACTGGAATTTATTAAAACATGGAGGTCACTTAATTTTCTTGGTCTGAATGACATTGAAAGAGATTCACAATCACTGACCTGAAGTTATTTATGGTGCCAAGTTCTAGACTTAAGCTTATGTGCTTTTGTAGTAGCTGCCCCTATCGTTTGGAATAGTCTACCTTTTTATATTAGGTCACCACCAACTTTTTTCCTCAGCATTTTAAATTGTATGTTAGTATTTATTTGTTGGTGTTTATTTATTGTGTATATGTACTGTATATACTGTTTAAATTGGTGTATATATGGAAGCTGTACAGCACTTTGGTCAGCTGTTGTGTTTTAATGTGTTCTATAAATACAATTGACTTGAATTGACTAGTCTGGTATTGCCTCCATTTAAAGACAATTTGTAAATCCGGTTCAGAGTGTTGTAATGTGAAAATATCCCATGTAGACTGAATATGCACTGAATAGGTTTGTCTGGTATATTGGCGGTACATTTATGAGTGAGGTGACTTTGTTGATATGGGAATGCACTGAAAGACATGGAGAATTGTACATTGGCATTTGAATTCTATGAGTTTCACTGCTTTTGTCACTTATAGACATAATAATTTGTGTGGCTACAGTAGTTGCATTAGTCGCAGGCAAAGTAACAAAAGGGTCTTGTGTTATGGAAGCGAAGTGTCTTTACAGCATTGAGACATAGCATCAGCATTTAGATATTTAGACACATCTCTATGAATGATACACCAATCAAATACATCCAATTCAGTGACCCATAGGGCTCTTCTGCCAGTTGGGTCATGATCAATGGCCATTTTTTAAGCCTACTAAAGATTTGTGGTCTGTTACAATGGTAAAGGAATGGTAGGCAAGTCCCATACTGACCAAACAGTGTTCTTTAGTAATATCTATAGCATATAAAGATTGATTATTCACGTGGACAGACTATTCTAACCTCTGCAGTTGCTGTAGCCTCACCCAGATATGGTTCAAGAAGCCCTACATTTCTATGGTTTGCTGGACCACACGCTATGTAGTGTTGTAAGAAGGCAGTGAGGGTCATCTCTGAGAGTGCAGAGAATTGATTTCAACTCCATAAACCTCCAATGAAAATAACTTTTCAAGGTCAGGCATTCAAGTAGGTTTGGAATGTTGCTGTATGCTGAGTGCATTTGAAAATGGAAATGAGGTGGGCTTTTATCTGAAGACGAAGACTCTAAAAATGGGATAAGCTGACCCAGACAATTTAGCCAACAAAGGTTTTGCTTTATCAGAACTAAACGTAGATGCCTATAGCATTACTTCCAGTCTCATAATCCATGAGCTAAATGATTCATCCCCTTCACCTGTAAATAGAGTAGGAAGGTCAACACAGAAACAGAGCCTTTGCTGTACAGCATCTGCTGCTGTGAGGAGGTTAGCTGAGCCAGGGCCACACTGCTCTTCATCAGCCATCACCGTTTAATTGTTCTCACTTCAAACTAAACCATACTTAATGGCCATAATAACTTGACATGGCTTTAGAAGATGTACAATTATTACTTTTTTTCTTAGTTTGCGTTTATCCAAAGTCACTGTTGCCACAAGTGAATGCTAATAATTAGCACTACTCCCAGTTGGGGTCCTTTACTTCTTCTTCTCTTTCGAATAAATTGCCATTGACAGGAATCTCTTTAATAATTTTTAATCTGAGCTAAAACCAGAACCAGACTTTTGTGTGCTGAACGCCACTGCTCACACACCAAACCCCACCCCCCCCTTCCTAAATGCGCCAACAAAGGTGGCTGTTCACAACATACTTGAATGATTATATAGTAGAAACCTGTACTCAGACAATCAACCTAACAATATTTAAATTTACAGTAAGTATCAAAAATATGAGTAAATGTAGGATCTCTCCCCATTTTATATAGTCAAAAAAGTTGTTTCCTTTATTTTATTATTATTATTAGTAGTAGTCTTCTATATATTATTATTATTAGTAGCGGTTGTTGTATTTTATATTAACTTTAATATTATTATTAGTAGTAGCAGTTGTAGTAGTGGTAGTTACAATTGTTTTGTTATAGCTGCATCATGTCACAAGTGATATTGTTGGGTATATCAAGTAACGAGTAATAGAAAATTGATACCCTAGATCATTATTATTTACATTATTACTACTAATTAGGCATTCATTTATAAGGGAAACAAATCAATCAATATATCATTGTTTGAAAGCTACTGGGCACCACAGAGCCCCAAAACACAATCACGAACACACAAAACACTCCCAGGTTAAAATAAATGGCATTTATTATACAAAATACCTTTGTACAAACAAATAACAAGTTGTTTCCTCTTGCTTATCCTGCTCTTGCACTCTATCACACTGCTCTTCTCCATTTGAGTGTTGCCTTCCTTCCTCCCAGCTCCGACTTACCTGGAAAGGGTAGTGCGGTCCCTTTTATTGAAGACCTAAGTATACTTCTGGTATCAGGGCTTTTGCCCATTGGAAGCACTTCTGGGTTATACAGAAATCCTAAATGACAGAGAGTGTATCTCCCTGCAGTGCCCACTTCTGGTACCCATGTACCCCATGTAAGCAAGGCGCTATATAGCGCCCGACCCGGCACAGAATACGCAGAGGCACGTGTTCACACTCAAGGATCTTTTATTTTGTTTCTTCAGCCGTGTGACACGTCTTCCCCGTGCCACACAGCCCAAACACAGTCCCAAGCACAAAACCCAAACACAACCAAAAACTTTCCTGCTCCACCACTCCTCCCAGGCAACCTCGTCCTCTTCCTCCCGATTCTGGCCTCGATTGCTGGGAGGCAGGCCCTTTTATACCCCACCCGGAAGTGATCCAGGTGCCTGACCAGCTGGTCTTAATTGCACCTCCGGGTGGGGCTGATAAACCGTCCAGTGTGGAGGCTGGTTCTCTGCAGCACCCCCTAGCGGCCACCCCATCTCCCAACCGGGCTGGTGTGGTGGACTCCATGTCCCATGGAGCCACGGGGGAGATTGAGGAGGAATCCACTGCCAGGGAGACTGCCCCCAAGCGCCCCGGGGAAGGTATTGCAATGTCCATGATGGCTCCTCCGGGACGTATGCGGCAGAGGCGTCCCGGCCGGGCATGGGACCTGGCTGTCCGTCACACCCAGCACGACTACGCTACCGGACTACAATTCCCGGAATTCCATAATGCTTTCTGAATGGGCTGCTGTCATCTAGCATCCTGGGGAAATAAACATCCCCCAGAGACAGTCCTTCCCTGTCCTTTTCTTGTTTTCAGGAAGGTACAAATGTATCCAATTGGGATGCCTGTCCATCTGCCTGGGACATCCTGTCCGGGTAAGGAATCTTCCACTTCTTTGGCTGGATTGTTCATCCATCCACCTGGAAAGTCTCGTTCGGGTAAGGCATCTTTTTCTCTCTCAGCTGGGATGCTTGTGTGTCCATTTGGGGCCTCACATCTAGAACATTAGAACACTCTAGACGAGAACAGGCCATTCAGCCCAACAAAGCTCGCCGTCTGGGTAAGGAATCATCCCTTCTCATGGTCAGGATGCCCATCCATGTCGGGTGACCATTTAATTGCCATTAAATACCTTTGTAATCCAAATCTATGGAATGCCCTCTGGATTGCAGCAACTGTTCCTGTTACCAATTTTTTAAAAACTTAAACTCATCAAAACATACTTCAGATCATCAATGGTACAATGACATATAAGTAGCTTGGCTATCATCAGCATCAGCTCAGACGGCTCAAAGGCTGTCATGTGATGTTATAAATGATTTTGCCTCCAGAAAATATAGACATGTACTGTTGTGATATGCAACAAAAGACTTAAGAAACCCCTAAACGTTCACTTTCAAGTTTTGATTGTTTTTTAAAAAAATGTTTATACTTGACATTAAAAGGTATAGATAAGTTTGAGATCTGTGCTTCTTTGTTTATTTATAATGTATTAATGTATTTATTGTTTAAATTAAAGATATTATAAGAATTACTAATGCAGTGGATTTGGTTGAAGAGCAAGACGATTTTGCTTAATGCTCCAGTTTAGCCAGGGGCAGCACTGGATGCAACAGGTCATCAAAGCTCAAGGAAGACATGTAAAAACATTTTGAGTGCCTCTCGTCATCTTGTATACCACCCACTCAGAAGAATATCATGTTCACCCACCCTTTGCTGCTTTTGGTTAATGGGTCTAACACTACACCTTCTCCATTTTTTTCATATAGTCATTAATAACAAGCACTGTTGCTGCCTGATCTGCTCTATTTGTCCGCTATCATTGACAACTTTCTCTGAACACAGTCCTGTAAACAATTCAGTTCCTCTATTGTGCAATTGTTAGATGTGCATAATTGACCAAACAAGGTTACCTAGTGACTAGGAGAATATCAATGCACTGATTGAACAGGCTGCCAAATGTAAATACATTTTGGCTGCTGATAGTGTGTGCTCTTTGTATTGCGGTCTATATGCACTCAGTAAGTATTAACCATGCTTTATTCAATTCAAGATTATGTATACACTCATGATATCTAAGCTGCTTGAGAACATCTATAATGGTTCAAAAACCGCAGAGGAGAGTGCCATGTTTGAATATTGAGTACCTGTAACTTTTAATTGTGAAGCTGACAGAATACATGGTGTATTATAGGACAGCTTCGGACAGTTTAGAGTTTTATTCGATTGTTATAAAATAGAAGAAGAACAAGTAACAGACAGTGGTAGTCTTTTCAGTATTTGATCAAAAAGGAATCTTTTCTGTACTAAAACAAAAAATAAACATTTCTGCTATTAGGAATGCTACAGAGACTGCACGGCAGCAATCTATAACAGACCGATGCCTAAGTAAATTTTGGTTTTCAATTTATGCATTGCATAATTTAAATATTAATGGCATTATTCAATATAATAAAATTTTATTATACACATTTGTGAATATCATACTTCAAATACTTAAAACAGTAGTATAAACAACATTTGGCAGCAACTGAAAATTATATACGAGAACATACTTCAGAATTTCTTGAATATACATTGTGGCAAGTGGGTGGGGGTGGCACCCAGCCGGGATGCCCTGAAGGACCGGAGGAGGGAATTACGCCTCCTCCAGACCACAAGGGGGCGACCACCTTGGTGGCTTTGGGGACCACGGGAACTAGGCTTGGAAGCTCAACCCTATAGGGGCCCGTGGTCACCGCCAGGGGGCGCCCGAATGCCTGGATAGCCCTGGTCCTAAGCACTTCCCCAACACCCGGATGTGCTGGTGGGAAGACAACCAGGGACACCCAGAGTGCTTCCGGGTGCACAGCCAGTACTTCCGCCGCACTGGGGAGTGCCGGCAGGAGATTATTGGGAGGCACCTGGAGCACGTCCGGTTCCGTTCAGTGGCATGAGTCAGGAGCTGAGAAGGATGGAGCTCGGAAGGAGTGGAAAAGAGGCAACCTAAAGAGAGGCATCATAGTGATAGAGGCCTGGACTTTGGGGGAGTTTTGGGGTTGTGTGTGTCACTCATTGTGTAAATAGTGTAAATAAACATGTTGTGGTGATTCAAACGATGTCCAACTGTCTGTGTCCGGGCTGCTTTCCACAACATTTATATTTTAATGGCCCAGGGGGTCCATTAGACAAAGGAATGAATTTAGCCACCTTATGATAGCTAACTGGTGTGGCCCGGAAAAGGATCTCTGGTTTCTTCAGCAAACTTTCACTGTGCTGCCAGGTCTCCTGTAGTGTCATGCGCTCCAAGCTGCTTTGGCCCCTTGGCCCACAGGCTGTGTCTGACCCTCATGCTCAAAGGCTAATAGGCCTCAGTAACAGAGAGATGCTTCATAAAGTTCTTCTCACAGTACTTGTTTTGCAACACCCTTCTCACAATAGAATCTTTCTTACAGTATCTTATGGTCGACAAAGGCAATGCCTCTTATGCTGCATCATATTTTAATCTTTCAGAGGACCTTATTAATTTATCTCATAACAATCGGATATCACGTTTAGGGCAGGGGATGGAAGAAATTTGGTTGCTGGTTGCAGAATTTTTAGGTAATTAGTTGTCTCTTTTATTTCTTGTACTCTTTGTACAGTTTCTCATACTGGAATATTGTTTGAATTATTCTATTGGGATGTGTTTCCAGCTGGGTGATGGACTTCTTCTGAATGAACTGATGCTGTTGAATTGATGGAGATTTGTAGTCCTGGTGTATCCAGTTTTTAGTTACTAAGCATGGTGCATTGAGTACCATTCTAAACACTTTGTTTTAAAAGAACTGAATCTGATGGAGAAATGATTTGGAAGCAAGTCTCCATACTTGTGCAGCATAGAGTAACTGAGCTCTGAAGATGTTTCTAACAGAAATAGTTTGTTTGCAGTATTCAGGTTTTCTACTCATTAGTGGATACAACTAGTTGAGTGATCTTCCTGCTTTTGAGACAATTTCCATGATGTGGTTTTTTCCATGTAAGATGGTTATCTAAAGTGATTTGGAAGAATTTTGCTGTATTTTGACATAGGATGGGATGGCAAAACATTATTTTGGTGTTAGGTGGTGATTTGTGTTTTCTGCTGAGTAAAATTGCAGTGCAATTTCTTTGTGGCTGTGACAACTTCTTGTTGTCTTTTAATCCAAGTTTGGGTGGATCTGTACAGGACTACAGTGGCATCTGCAGATTGTGTCAATATTGATTTGCTTTCCATGAGCATTTCACTTAAAAAGAAGATGAAGAGAATTGATGAAAGTATTATGCCTTGTGGTGAGCCAGTAGTTATTTTCGTAGTTGATAATCTGATGCCATTTAGCTTTACTTGGAGTTTTCTTCTTTTGAGATAGGAGACTGTGATTTGAATTAGGTAATTTGGAACACCTGCTTTAATTATTTTGTAGAGAATGACTTTGTCCCACACTTTATCAAACACTTACTAAACCAATTGGTCTGCAGCTTTGTGGAAAAGGTCAATTTGTTCCTGACTTAGGTAAGACAATGACATCAGCAGTCTTCTAGCATTTAAGGAAATTATTTAGTCTCATTACTGCATTGGTAATATTGATTCGGTACAACGGTCATTTTATGGGGGAGTGCTGTGAGTGCTGCATTTCGGTTGCCACCTGACCTTGTTGTTTTCTTAACAATAAGGTGTTCAATGATGTTTCTTATTTCTGCTGCTGTAGTAAAACTAAAGGCTTCTGGTGGTTTCACTAATAGAAATAGGTTTGATTCTTTACTTATTCTTCAAATGTGCTGGATATTTGCAAAGTTGGTAATAACTTCTGCTTTGACCTGAGTGTGTGAAGAAGCCGAACGTAGCCCCAAGGGGACGTAGCCGCTCCTCCGAAACCCTCTCTTTAACAGTGATTCAAAGGGAAATAAATACAGTTTTTTATCTCCTCTTTGCTAGATCAGGTGCAGGCTTGCTGCTGCTACTGTGCCACGTGATCTGCATCTTGCACGGTGCTTCGAACATTTAAAAGCCTGTACTGCAGCTGTCCTTTGGTTCACTGCCTTGTCTATCTTCCCTCATATATCCTCTGCTTTATTCTTTATGCTTTATTAGGCTGTTTTCAAATAAAGTTTATGTTTCTTGAAAACCCTGAATGAATCTGTGCAACTGTGTGACCCAAGCGTGACAAGTGGTATATACAAGTCTGCTCAGGCCTTTGGGGTAAAGCATGTGTGTTGTGGAATGCATATGTAGTTTCCCATTTCATATAGTGTTTGTGGCAATTTTTGGTTCCTTATATCATTTAATTCATATTTTGATAGTGTAATGGAAAAGAAAAAAAAATGCCTGAAACTGCGTGGCTTTTATACTAGGACATCATTACTTCATCTGTACCAGAACATTTTACATTAGAAAATGAGATTATATATGTAACATTTAACTTTGTGATTTGCTCTGTGATAACAGTTTACATATAAGAAGTCTTATTAATGTTTAGACAAGATGTCTAATGATTAACTATTTTGGCACCTTTGGATGTTATTTAATGGCAGACAGATATTATTAAAATGTACCTTTTATCTGAGTTCTACGGAAGCGTATTAGGGCCACAGTGAAAAAAAAATATTGTCAGAGTGAAGAAAAAAAAACTAAAGTTGACATGTGCCCTTCCCGGGATTTGTTCCTGCCTTGCGCCCTGTGTTGGCTGGGATTGGCTGCAGCAGACCCTGTACTAGGATATAGTGGGTTGGATAATGGATGGATGGATGGATGTTGACTTTATTCTTGACATTTCTGCTTCACTCTTGCCATTTATGTCGAGATTAAAGTCAAAATTTTGACTTTATTCTCAACATTTCCACATCAAATCCTTGTTTATTTCTCTCTCAAGTTTAACTTCTGTACGAACGATTGGGATTTGCGAAAACTGAAGAAAAATACAGATAGAGCACAAACAAGTCTGTCTAGGAATAAACTAAACGATTAAAGGTTAGTTTGTGTATGTCACATATCATTTTAAACAGGTTGTTTTTATCCTGAGTTTCTTTTTCCGAAAGCATGGTATCACTAAGATCGCCATAAACTCCATATTGAAATTGTACGAATAGTAATACGTCAGGCGACTTCTGTCAAACTGTCAATCAAAGATGATTGATGACATCCTGTCCCCGCCCCGGCCCTCCTTAATCTGGCCCCTCCAACTGATTGGTGGATTTAAATGATGCGCTCTGCTCAGACTCCCACCACCTTTACCTGCTTGGTTATGCAATGTGTCAAGAGCATTTTTGATGGCCCCTGGGCTGTCAACACCTGTTTGTTGGCCCACCACTTCCCGGCCCCTTCCCCCGAGGACATGCCCAGGCATGTTCATGTCCATACCCTGCCGGCCAGATCGACATGTCCAGACATGAATTGCCTGCCTCTGACAGGTGAAAAGAACATGTTCAAATAAGTTCCCTCCCTTCTGAAAGCCCTTCTGAAAGTTGTGTATAAAAAAGCAGTTCATCTTCTTCGGCTCAATCTATTATTTTAATATTATCACGAGGTTAAAATATCTATCTAATCTTTGCTTTTTCATTTGTAAACCACTTTTAATTGCTCTCTGAAAGCCACAGTTCAAAATGACACAGATTCCTATTTTACAGAAAATCCTTTCGCAGAAAGACCAAATGACAGGTTTCCCATTGACCGACTCTGCACTAAAAAAGGCCTTCACCATCACACACAATGGAGCTGACAGGATCTGCGCAGTCATGCAGCCGCAAGCTGGCAAGTGCTGGTAGCTGGAAGCTGATAGGTATCCCGCTGGGTGAACCCGGGCTGTTGCACGCTCACCTGCAAGTAGCCGTGTGCAAGCCCCCCTCACCCTACCCTGAACCCATGCAGTTGAGGAATTCTACAAAAAACAAGTGATCTTAAAGCCAACTAACAACAAGGATTTTAACACATTCATTTACTGGCCAACAACTCTCTAATGAGTCTTCCCTCAGAGATGCATGGATTTTGGGACATCACAAAAAAAACATTCAGTGATGACAATCTTCACATATGCATGAGGTTGGCACTGACACCATTCCAGCACAGATTTAAAATCCTGGCAGACCAAGCAAGAGCTCATTTCTCTCAGTGAACAAGAGAAAGTAGGCAGTGGGATATGAGGGAAAGAAGGAGGAGAAGATAGGTTCAGTTATTTAAAGATGTTCAGATTTACTGTGAAACTGGTCATGCCTATTCAGTTGTGCACATATTAAAAACTCCTATATATTTTATTTTTATATGAGGCCAAGTCTTTTTTTTGTTGAAACGTTAAAACTTATTATTATTATTATTATTATTATGAAAGTACTTATTATTTATAATTCTCAGTTGAATGTCAAAGTTAGCTTGCTTTTACTTATTTTTACTGTTATTTATTTTTTCTTATTTTATTTTATTTTATTGTATGTAGCCCTCAATAAATATTGTTGAAATGGCATTGAACTTTCTTTGTTTGATTTGAGTCATTCACTTCACACAGTGCCGATGTTGATACAATGGCAATGCTACTTCAAAATATATAGATTAACTGTAATGTAAAAATTATAATGCAACTTAAACATGATGATGCTGCGGACCTGCACATGAGGAAATTTAAATTTAAATCATAATTGACTAGCCCTGGTGTAGGGCTTAATTAAGCTCATGAACTGTGCGTATAAGTACGGGTGTATTATGGAAAATTTGTCGGGATACAATAATAAAGGTTGTTTTAAAAACGGATGGCTGAATCCATATATTTTTTCCTTAGAGCTATATATCCATGTTGACTCGGAAAACGGTAAGAACTTTTTAAAAAATTATATCTGTTTAAAGTGAACAGGGTTTAATTAAGCACATCAAGTACGTGCATGCGTACATGCGTGTGCATGCGTGTGCATGCGTGTGCGAGTGTAGGAGCGATCCTGTGTATACGCGCTAATGGATTATATCTTAATACACATTGGCTTTGATATCAGGCTGTCTGTTTTTAAAAAGTTTTTATACATCTTGGTATGTGGGCGATGTGTGCATTTTCTTAAAGAATACTTTGATTACAAACAGCCTATAATGTGTGAGAGTCTGTCCAGCTATCATAAAAATAGAATTTTTATATTTACATGCTTCTGACAGAACTGCTCATGAAAGGGGATGACGAGGCTTAAAATGTGCATGACCGGCATGTGTGCGTGAGCACGTGTGTGTGTGTCTGCACGATACATTAATAAAAGGGTGTTTTAAAAATGAAAATCTATCTATCCTATAAATAGATTTTGCAAGCCATTTATTTGTTTATGTATCAAATTCAGCAACTGACAGAGCTATTATAAGGCTTACCGGGGTGAAAGCTTTACCTTGAAACTAACATCAGATCATTTTGTTTGAGCTGTTGCATGAGTTGGAAGGGGAATTGCTGTTTTAAAGAACGCCTGCATTTTGTGTTCTAGATGATAACCCTTTTCAACATGAATCAGTTTCTCAAAGGGCTTCCCCTGATCTGTCCAATCGCAGTAAGTGACAGTTTAGGTTTCAGTTTATTGAAGAAACATTGGGTCATACATAGCTCCAGATTTTGTGATAAGATGTCTTTAACTGAGAAGGTCAAACTTTATTTCCAGGTCCCAATCCACTGGGTGTTTTAATGCAAGTGTTGGGCAGTTCAGAAAATCTAGCACTCTACCAAAACTGGCAGATCCAACAAACACCGGCACCCTCTGAGAGCAGCTTTCAGCATTCTCCTGCGCCCTCTGAGTTCAGTTTTCATTCGAATCTCCTGCATCCTCCTCCGCTATCACCAATGCCCCCTAATTATAGCTGGCGTTCAGCCCCCCGGTGGACCCCTTTGCTGGCAACGCCTCACTCTGACTGCGGATCTCGGCGTAGAAATCGTTATTCACTTCGATATTCCCTTCGGCCTGACAACAAGTAGAGACATTGAGAAAGACTGAAGCAGCTGACTGAACACCTTCGCCAATTACTGGATCAATTTGTAGAATTAGAGTCTCCTGTGTAAAATTCTATACCAGAAATGAGTTTACATTTGATGCATATGTATGCTTTTCCCAGGGCTCTACCCTGAAATTAAAGGATAGGTTTTATATTACTTTTTTTCATTAAAATCACATTGACTGCAAATTGATATATTTCCTGTTTTCGGTAAAATAACATTGACTACAAATTATTATATTCTGTGCTCATACCTGTAACCTTTGATTAAAGTTAGGTCATGCCTGAAAACAGGTCTAGCGGCAGCAGCAGCAGCAGTGGCAGTGATACAGACAGTGAGCGTGAACATCCTGGAGGGCCTAAAGGTATGAAAAGACCATCCATTGAAAATCTGAGACTATTAAAAGAGATGTCTGATAACCTTGAATATTCTATAAAGCCCCCTAAAATCCCCACCCCACCACAATCTCCTCAAATATTTTCAAGCCTCATCCCCAGCTTCACATCCGATCGACAATTTTGACCTAATTAATAATTCGTTCCAGGTTCTAAATGCTGATGAAATAGTCGTAGTTAACGCTCTGCTGGAGCTTTTGAAGAATACCCCTTCTGAGGCCAGAACATCTTCAGATCTAGGTCCTTCACATCAGCCTAACTCCCTAGACACGCATGTAAAATCCCCACAACCTTCTAACTCAGGTACATCAGGTACAAGTAGAGCTTCACTTCAGCAGTTACCTGTCGACGACTCCATTACTTTGAACGACCCTGTAATACAATCTTCTACCTCAGGTAGAAGTAAGGACCGTCTTCAACACTCGCCTGATAATTCAACCCTACATACTCAGACTGGAGCAGGAGTGACTAATCTGTCTGGGGCAAACTTGAGTGTTGAAGCCAATTCTCGACAGCCATCTACCTCACATACGGCAAATCCTTCGTCTCCAGAGTCGTCAGTAAGCTCCCCGAACCCCTCTAGATTAAATAATTTGTTTATAACTGAATGTCCAAAATTTAACAATATCGAGATTAGACACCGTTTCAATTTTTCAGAGGCCTATACACTTGATTCATTCGCTGAAGTTTTTAATTATATACATGAGACCCTTCAGCAAATATTAGACAGTTTTGAGAGCACTTTAAATCCTAAGGATCTAGTCCAGCTAGAATTACGATCCGATTCTCTCAATCTCAGTGTTTTTTCCCTAACCCCTGCTAGTACACTTTCTGTTGAGGGCTTTTATAACCAAATTGAATTACTTCTCCAGAGTCAATTTTAGCCAATTCCAGTCTGACGCTAATCGTTCAGGTTGTAAGGGTTCCATCTGGAGGCAGGCATCGTAAGCGTAAAGCATGTACCCTTTTCAATGATATAATCGTGCAAAAGAAACGGAGGCACCTATGGATCTCTTTCAACCTGGATGATCAGTGTTGTTTTGCCAGGGGTTTGCTGGCTGTATTAAATTAAAAGTTCAGAAACAACCAGAAATTGAGTGAACGAGAGGCACATCAACTGCATATCAGGGCTGACGTATCCCCGGATCAGAAAGTAACATTTTCAGATGTTGAAAAATTTGAGAGGTTAATGGGAATTAAAATTATCATCTGGTACCGGACACTGAACACTAGCGCTGTATTAAAATTTGAAGCATCCCGCACCAGAAAACCAAAGACGGCGTTCCTGTTTTTGCATAATGAGCATTATTAAGGTATTTTGAATCTAAAAGGCTTTCTGGGATTTTCCTTTATCTGCGATGTCTGCTACACGGGATATTCTAGCCCGTCAAAACATCACTATGAACAGCACTGTGACGTCTGTTTATCTACAGACTTCCGATGGGATGACGGGGAGGCTTTTTGATGTCCCGATTGCAATCATTTCTGTCGATCAAGGTTTGGCTTCGAACTCCACAAAACGCGTAAATTTAATGAAAAGACACGTCAGTTTGAAAGCATCTGCGACGTCCTTAAAGTCTGTGCTCTCTGTAACCAGAGATAGAGTGTGAAAGCCGAGTCAAAACCTCACAAGTGTCGACCCAAACACTGTTGCATTTGTAGTTTTAATGAAAGAGTCGGATGAAAATTATCAGTGTTTTATTCAAAGCTTACCTAAAGATCGATCCACGAAAAGTAAGAGTTCTACGATTTTGAGTGCCGTCAAGATAATGAAATCCACATCCTGCATTGGAATGGTAAATCATGGAGTTGGGCCAGTGAGGGCTGCGTAGCAAAGTTCTTCCACAGATATCGACGCCTGAAATACCAAGATTACACATTCATAGCTCACAGTTCTAAGGGGTATGACAGATATTTCCTAATGAAATATCTCGTAGAGAGCGGGCAAACTCCATTTGTTACAACTCAGGGATGTAAAGTAATGTGTTTTATAGAAGAAGATAATGACTTGAGATTTATCGACTTGTTGAACTTTTTACCTGTGAAATTGAGCAGTATGCCCAAAGCCATGGGATTCCAGGATTAAAAAGGGTACTTTCCCCATTTCTTTAACACCGCTGACAATCAAAGTTACATTGGTCCGTACCCCGATCCTAAATATTACGGCATTCAACAGATGATGAGCAGGGAAAGAGATGATTCTTTGTCTTGGTACGACTTGATTAAAAGCAAAACCTTCAACTTTAGACAAGAAATTGTTTCTATTGTAGAAATGACATGGTTATTTTGAGAACAGCTTGCATGAAATTTAGAGAGGAAGTGCTCAGGATCGGTAATATTGACCCTTTTCAGTGTATGACGCTAGCTTCTCTCTACCTGCCCATGTAAAGTCAAAATTGTATTCCTAATAAATCAATCGGAATAATTCCAAGTGATAATTACAAAAGCACTCACAAAGCTTATTCTAATGCTTCTATTCAGTGGCTGATGTTTCTTTTCGAAAAGGAAAAAATAAACATTCGGCATGTCCTGAATCACGGTGAAGTAATGATGGGGTCATTTTATCTAGATGGTTACGCAGAAGTTCAGGGTATACCAACGGCCTTTGAATTTGCTGGTTGCTTTTATTATGGCTGTCCAAAGTGCTACGAAGTGCAAGCCAAACATCCTCTCATGGGGATGACTTATGCCGAATTTTTTTCAAACATTAGATGACAAACTGAAGAAATTGCGTGAAAAATTTAATCTGATGGTTAGAGTGCTTTGGGAACACCAATGGGAATGCATGAAAAAAGAGGACTCAGAGCTTCAGGATTTCTTAAAGCGTTTTCAGTTTCTTGAGCCTATCAATCCCCGTGATGCCCTGTATGGAGGGCGCCCCAACACTATCAAATTATATCATAAGGTTCAAGGTGACAAGCAAATTCATTATTACGATTTAACAAGTCTGTACCCTTATGTCAACAAAACAAAGACCTATCCAATTGGCCATCCAACCTTTGTTTTTGAGGAGTTTGGCGATCTTAAACATTACTTTGGGATCATTAAAATCACCATGCTAGCTCCTTGCAAATTGTATTTTACGGTCCTCTCTTTAAGAATTTGCAGTAAATTGATGTTCACTCCGTGCTGTATGTGTGCAGAAACACAGACATCAGCAGGTATTTACCGTCACAATGATCAGGAAAGGTCTTTAACAGGAACCTGGTGCAGCGTTAAAATACTAAAGGCCTTAGATAGTTTTAAAAATTCATGAGATATGGCACTATGAACAGAGCACCGCAGATTTATTTTCTAATTACATCAAAATTCATCTGAAAGGCAAATAGGAGTCCTCTGGTTGGCCATCGTAGGCCCAGGACGAGGCATCCCGCAAGCACTATGTTGATGACTATTTCGTAAAAGAAGTCGTATTATTGGAATGTGAAAACACAGCCTCAACCCCCGCCAAGAGACAAATTTCCAACTTATTTCTGAATTTCCTTTGGGGAAAATTTGGTCAGAAGCCTCACCAGCTTACCATGACGAAACACACCAAAACTTACCGTTATAAAGAAAAAAGCCCTGCTAAATCAGTAAGGGGAGTTTCTCTGAGCCCTATTAAGCACCACCATTCCTTTCATTACTTGTTTTATAGGTTCAAGAGTATAAATATGGAATACACATGCAAGATGTACTTGGTCACTCAAAAACAAATGATTCAATTGCAACAAAAAAACCCAGTTTCCACCAACCTTTTAAGCGCTACGGAAAGTGAACTGGATAAACAAATGAAATTCATACTCGAATGTAGTGACTTGAGCGCAAATGCAAAGTAAAACTTTATACGACTTTCTTGCAAAGATACTTTACCTTTGTGAAAAAAGCGGATAAAGAAACCAGGTCTCTGACGCTACTGCTGCCTGCAGAGAGCAAGGAGGAGCTGCCGGGGGCACTCAAAAAGGCTCCTAGTACCCCAGAAGAACGGGTGTACGACAAGATTTTGAAAACTGCCCCGAATAAATCAAAGAAATATACCAAAATTATTTTACAGAAAATGTCACATAACCCTAATACAACCTACTGGAATGGCTTGGGAGAGATTGTGTTTCATGGAGAGCAATTACCCAGTACGAATATGGTCAATCTAATGCGGAGCTTGACTGCCCGTCACAACATAACGTCCTATCGGAGACCTAGTGGGTGGAAAGAATTTGATAAGGCCATGGCCGGTTTGAACATTCCGGCCTCTGCCATACCAAATGCAGACACAAGAGAACTTCTAGAGAGCTTCAAACCTTCTGCCCCAGATGGGTCCGCTGCCGCAGCCTCTGCTTCCGATACACCTGTTGGCAAGAAAACCATATCTTGCAGAAAGAATGAATGGATTCCTTATTGAAATGTAATTATATTTATTTAATAAAATATTACATTTGATTAAACAGTCTGCCTATTCTGTATTAAGATAATTACAGGTCATAGAACTTTGCATACAGGGGTGATCCTGAAAACCTCTACAAGTGTTCTTGGACAAAGTGCTGACAATTTTTTTTAACCATATAGTCGTTGTTGGTGACTTCATTAAAATACAGATTCATGACATCTTATAAGGGAGGCCTTTTCCTTTGTGATGCAGGAAAAAATACAGTGTTGCCCGCGCAGATGGTGGAAATCCAGTTTTGAAGCTGTCGGGTATGGTGAATAATTTCTTTACAGTTTCTAATTAAAAAGCTGTATATTTCCACAGGAATATAGATAAAGTCTGGTGGAGCGCCGTAAGAATGGAAAAATTCTCCACTTCCGTCTCCTCTAAGATGTATCACCAACCAGTGTTCTCTGGGTTGATTTTGACGATGAGTATTGACAATGATCATGGCCGGGAGATCCGTAAGTATCTTTTCAGGCAGTTCGTCGCATGCCAACACTCCGTAAAACAGATTTTCTGTGTACGGATTATAGGACATGAGTTCGTTGATCTGCAGGGTGTTCATGCTTTTAAGTAATCATAAAGTATGTTTCTTAAAAGATGGTGTACACTATTAGATTCACAGTATGGGGTAGGGGCTGTCGAAAGCGGATTTCAAATCTCATGTTCCCAGTTTTCACCAATGAGAAATGGTGTCTGCATTCTTGATCAGGCGTCAAATCAAAGGCAAACAGGGTGTATCCCCAGGAGAAGTAAGAATGGCTGATTGCTAGAGGCAGGTCTTTCAAATGCTTTCCGTTGGCCAACACGAGGTTGTAATATTCTCAAGCTGTGTTGTCATTAGCAAAATTGGGCTGAAATGGTTTGGTGGGAATCTGCTCTCTGTCCAAATACAAGGCCAGGAGCTCCATTGTTATGCTGGAATTTGAAGGGGTTTCTGGCGTAATCCCCCGAAAAGGCATCATTATCCACCATGCCTATGACCAGGTACTTGGGTAGTTGTCCCAAGAACAGGTTCTCCTGATTGCTCACTCGTATCCTGGCAGGCATACTGAGAACTTTCATATTCACTCTTACCACGGGGTACTTGGCATTGGCAGATGTGAGAATGTGTGAGTGCCCTATTTTCACAGCCATTGAAACTTTAACTTTCTTGACAAAAAGTGAGGCAGATAAAATGCTTACTTTGTAATTCTCGGCATCTCCGGACATCAGATAGAATTCATTTTTGCTCTGCACCATTTTTATTCTGACGTCCACCCCGTTTAGAATGAATTTTTCTTGAAAAAATAGGTCCGAATGAATAGGTCTGAGGAGTTCTACTGTTTTACCCTGGGCTGTATAACCATTTCTTTTTTTCAATCCCTCATTCCCCCCATCCAAGGCTGTGTTTTAATGTTCGTTGGCCATGTCTTTGTAAAAAAGACCTGCCGCAAATTGGAACTTGAGAGATTCATTGCCGTAATTTAGCAGGCCCTCAAAAAGGGCCCTATATGAGTAAAGGCTGGAACTCTGTGATATTAAGCGATCTCATCCACTTGTGAAAATAAACCGGCTATTGGATAATTAACAAAGGCTACCTTGGCCACAGGTGCCAGATTAGTTCCATCGGCATTGACGATTTTACATCTAATGTGAAGCATGTTATTCAGGTCCAAGTAGTCTTCACCGTTCCCAGTAATCAGAAACTCCAGCGGGGTGATTTCAGATAGTGCTAAGAGAGGAGGTACCTCAACGTGGATGCTTTTTTCTATGATAGTCTGAGTATAGGGTACCAAGGTACAAGTCCAGTTCGGATTTCACACACTCTTGAGACATTTGATGAAAGAAAGACATTTTCAGTTAAAAAATGTTTTTCAATTTCTTTTTTCTGCGGCCGCGGGACTTATCCTTGTGACAGAGAAAAGAAAATGATGTAAAAGCGGAACGGTTCATCTTTTTGATGATCGAGCCTGCACGTGACCCGGAAGGTCTCTTATGCTTAGTTTTCCTCATCACCATCACACCCGATTCCCCTTGATTTTCTTTGCTTCCACGAGTCATCGCTCCAGACATGGCCCCTGCTACCACATCTTTGACAATATCCTTAGCGGCTTATTTAATGCGTGGTTTGACAATTTCAAATCTTCTTTTCAAGAGAGGGAAAGCTCTTCTAAACAGACCATAAAATATCCCACTGATCCCAGACCCGTACATCACCGGGGCCCCAGAGAACCCGGGGAGTCCACTGCCCGCTTGGGCTTCATGATAATGCACGTTAAGGGCTAGGGTCCTGGTAAGATCTCATCTCTGTATCAGTCATGTATACACCTCTTAGAGGGTCTGAAATGTAACTTGACTATGACCTTGCCAAACTGAAATGGAACCGCTTTGTTCTGATCCGTCTTTATTTCATTGGTCAAAGTATCAAACTGAGTCTTGCTGACCGGAGCGTAGTGCGGCTTGTCATAGGTGATTGTGGTAAACTTCATCTCATCCTCAATATGTACGCATCTCAAGACAGGGATGTAGCTGTCTTGGACTCTTTGGTGAGACACAATGTCGCTGTAAACGTACAAGGTATAAAACCCCGTTCTGATATCGGCGGGGTAAGGAGCCTTATTCACCAGGTCTAGAGTCATGTCTGAATGAGCTCCTAGATTCCTCCCCAACTGCCCCCTGACATGAAGAGTTTCATCCTTCACAGTGTTTATGATGTAAAATCTTCACTCCAGAGCGGTGTAGCAGAATCTAATGGTGTTTTCCGATATCGGAGTGCCTGATGAAACAGCCCCGACAGCTTTGGTTCTTTCACCACAACTTCATTCATCTTGGATGTAATTTTCTCCAGGCTAGAGTAATAACAACAACAACAACATTTATTTATACAGCACATTTTCATACAAACAGTAGCTCAAAGTGCTTTACATAATAAAGAATAGAAAAATAAAAGACACAATAAGAAAACAAAATAAATCAACATTAGTTAACATCGAATAAGAGTAAGGTTCAATGGCCAGGGGGGACAGAAAAAACAAAAAAACTCCAGACGGCTGGTGAAAAAATAAAATCTGTAGGGATTCCAGACCATGAGACCACCCAGTCCCCTCTAGGCATTCTACCTTACATAAATGAAACAGTCCTCTTTGGATTTAGGGTTCTCACGGAAGGGTTTGATGAAGATGGTCACGTAGAGTTCTGCCTTTTAATCCATCCATCATTGTTGGAGCATCATGAAGCTTTGAGTAGGTGGAAGTGGCGCAGGCCACCACCACAAAGAAACCGGAAAAAGAAACAGAAAAGAGAGTAGGGGTCAGTACGGATTTTAGAACCACCACGAATAGTTATTATGATGAATTGAACATATAGAGTATCAGGATTAAGTTAAATTAAGTTAAATTGAAGTTAGAGAAAGGCCATGTTTAAAGTAATATGTTTTCAGCAGTGTTTTAAATTGCTCTACTGTATCAGCCTGGCGAATTCCAATTGGCAGGCTATTCCAGATTTTAGGTGCATAGCAGCAGAAGGCCGCCTCACCACTTCTGTTAAGTTTTGTTCTTGGAATTCTAAGGATACACTCATTTGAGGATCTGAGGTTACGATTTGGAATATAAGTTGTGATTATTTAAGGCTTTATAAACCATAAGCAGAATTTTAAAGTCAATCCTGAATGACACAGGTAACCAGTGTAGTGACATTAAAACTGGAGAAATGTGTTCGGATTTTCTTTTCCTAGTTAGGATTCTAGCAGCTGCATTCTGCACTAGTTGCAAACGATTTATGTCTTTTTTGGGTAGTCCTGAGAGGAGTGCGTTACAGTAATCTAGTCGACTGAAAACAAATGCGTGAAGTAATTTCTCAGCATCTTTCAATGATATAAGAGGTCTAACTTTACTTATGTTTCTTAAGTGAAAAAATGATGTCCTAATGATCTGATTAATATGCAATTTAAAATTCAGATTACAGTCAACAATTACCCCTAAGCTTTTTACCTCCGTCTTGACTTTTAATCCTAATGTATCCAGTTTATTTCTAATAGCCTCATTGTATCCATTATTGCTAATCACTAAGATTTCTGTTTTCTCTTTATTTAACTTGAGAAAGTTACTATTAATCCATTCTGAGATACAAGTCAGACATTGTGTTAGTGAATCAATAGAATCAGGGTCATCAGGTGCTATTGATAAGTACAGCTGTGTGTCATCAGCATAGCTGTGGTAGTTTACGTTGTGCTCTGAGATAATCTGACCTAACGGAAGCATGTAGATTGAGAATAACAGCGGACCCAGGATAGAGCCTTGTGGAACACAATATTGGATATCATGTGTCTTCGAGTTGTAATTCCCACAACTAACAAAAAATTTTCTCCCTGTCAGGTAGGATTCAAACCAATTTAAGACCGTGCCAGAGAGACCCACCCATTGACTAAGGCGATTTCTAAGAATATTATGATCAATGGTGTCAAATGCAGCACTCAGATCTAAGAGGATGAGAACAGATAAATGGCCTCTGTCTGCATTCACTCGCAAATCATTTACTACTTTAACGAGTGCCGTTTCTGAAGCGATATTCAAAATAAAGTACGCACAGAGCATGCTGAACGACAGACTAAAAAAAAAGAGTCAGATACTCAGACCAAGTTAATCGCAGCACAAATGAATTATTATGCAGGTGGAACTGCCTCAGGCAGGGGTCGAGGACGTGAAGGATGTGAAATTTTCCGAGGACAGGGGCGAGGCCGGGGGAGAGGTCACGGATTTTTACTTCCTAATCCGAATTCTTCGTCTGCTCAGCTGCCTCTCCCCTCAGATCAAGCACCTACACATCTTGCCTGTTACGATGGGACACTTCTGCCGCAATAGCCCACATCAGCTTCCTCCCCCGCCTTCCTTACCTGAACCTGAGGATATTCCTTTCACAGGGACCCCAGCCACTCTCTTCAGTTGCCTTTGCTCATTTGCCATGCGGACACAGATCCTTTATTGACTTTGCTGGTGAATGGCACTGAAACTGCTTTTCTAGTCTGCCTCGAACGATACAGTGACTGTACTTACTAAAACATCTTCGGATTCAGCTTCATTTCAGTGGTTCCACTTTGATGCACCGATTTTTTGTTTTAAATCAGCTCTGCCCTGTTAATCTGTTAGGAAGGGATCTGATGACTAAGCTCTCCCTCTCTATTTCTCTAACCGAACAAGGGTTTTACTGTTCCATTCCTAACTTCCTGTGCCAAACCTCCCCCCACACTAAGCCCTCTTTTGCAGCCTGGACCCTGACCATCTCCTCACACACCATTCTCCTTCAAGCCCTCTTTTCCTTCATGTCTTTTTTCCCCACTTGCAAATCCCCAGCACCCTCCACTGCACTACCCAGTACTTCCCTGCTGAAGTGGACACACCTTGGTTAGAATCTTTTCTCTTTTCGGGTATTAGCCCAGAGACCCTTCATATCCCTTGCATTTTTTTCTCATCCAACAAAGCTGCTGCTGTCAGTTCACCTCACATATTCACAAAGCGTTTTCTGTTTAGGAGGTTTGGTTCCCTATGTTTCTTTAGCCAATTCTAGCACCGTTCACTAAGTTGAAATTGGGGAATTGGCGGAACAATGTCACGATAGGACGGACTGGCTGCACGTTGCTCCGGGTATTTTTGATACTTCAGATCATTTGATAACTAAGATTTTACTTAGCACAGAGCACACTGTGAGCCACTGGTGATTTACCCAAAATCGTCCTTCTGCCCGCATCGCTCCCAGTATCCTCTGTCTCCAGCAGCAGAGGCTGTCATCTCCGCCGTACATTCCAATCTTGTGAAACGTGGAGCAATCATTCAAATTAAATACTCTCCAGTTAACTCCCCCGTTTTACCTGTTAAAAAGGCTGACAATTCATGGCGTTTTGTTCAAGATCTTCGACAAGTTAATTCTGCAGTTTTTCCTAGGGCACCTATTGTTACTAATCCTTCCACCATTCTTTCTACGATAACCCCGTCTGCCTGTTATTTCTCTGTTATTGACCTTGCTAACGCTTATATTTCTATACCCGTGCACCCCGACTCTCAATTCTGGTTTGCCTTTACTTTCCAAAACCGCCGTTGGACATGGATCGTTACGCCTCAGGGGTATACTGCAGCCCTTGTGTATTGGATAAGCTCTTGCTCAAAATTTAGAAGGCCAGATAAAGACAGTGTATTGATACAGTATGTAGATGATATAATGTGTAGAACTACAGAAGAAGATTGTGCACGTGATACTCAGAAATTGTTATTGTTAGCAGAAAATGGCCATAAAGTTTCTAAAACAAAACTGCAGTTAATTCAAACAACTGTGAAATATTCAGGTCATGACATTTCTTGTGAAACAAGAGCTCTCTCTCGCTAGCGATCGTATAAACACCATTCAAAATCTTCCTAGACCTGTTACAAAGCAACAGGTTATGTCTGTATTAGGCATTCTAGGATACTGCCCTACTGTTTGCTCATGCGTTGGGACTGTTGACTATCTCGTCCATTCACTCTGTTTGTGGACGAAAGGGGGGATATATGAATACAGTTCTTACACAACTCCATGGAGAAAAAACAAAGGCTTAGCCTATTTTTCGAGAAAATTGGATCCAGTGGCTGGGGACTTCCAAACTCTCAGAGCTGGAGCAGCCACAACAGAGGCCGTGCTAGCCAGTACAGATATAGTGCTCATGAGCCCCCTAGTGGTAAAAGTGCCTCACACCGTACACTCCATTTTAGTACAGGCTAAAACCTCACATCTCACTACTGCTAGGGCAATACACTATCAAAATGTACTCTGTACGTTGTCAAACGTTACCATCGAAAGGTGCTCCACCTTAAATTGAGCTACTCTTCTACCACCTGTCATGATGAAATAACTAAGGTTATAAAACCTAGACCAGACCTACAAGAAACAACCGAATTTCTTCAAGTTTAAGTGCGCAGGCAGCTGAGTTGATAGCTCTCACCTGAGCTTGTCAGTTGTGAGAGGGAAAATTGTAACTATCTATACTGATTCTAGATATGCTTTTGGAGTCTGCCATGATCATGGGGCATTATGGAGACTTGGGGGATTCAAGACCAATACTGGCAAGCCCATTCAGCATCAAAAACTAATAGAATCCCTCTTAGAGGCCATAACGAAACCATCAAAGCTAGCGATCATTAAATGTCAAGCTCACACAGGAAAACAGGATCCTGTCAGCAAAGGAAACTAATTAGCTGATCATCTTGCTAAATGTGCTGCGTATAATAACACACCAATCTCTTTATTCGAACAGAGAAATGACCAGAACACTGATAATCAAATTATTTCTTTACAGATTGCAGCCACGGATACAGAGAAGAGAAAATGGTCCAAAGAAGGGTTCCTCTCTGATCGAATTTGGACCCATAAGGAAACTAACAAACCTTTCCTCCCAAAGGCTTCTTTCACAGGTATGGGAAAAATCGCCCATAGCCTGGATCATGCTGGAAAAGACACCATGGTTTAAGATGTTGAAAAACATTGGGAAGCTGTAGGTTTCTCTACATATGCAGAGCAGTTCTGCAGGCGCTGTGCATTATGTCAAAAGTTTAATGCAGGAAAGGGCACCCAGGTAAGTCCCGCCGTTACATCTAACCTAATGGGTCCATTCGAACGCCTTCAAATGGACTTTATTGAATTAACACCATCAAAGGGGTACCGATACTGTTTAGTAACTGTTGATGTGTTCTCCCGATGGGTGAAACATGCAGATGCCAAACCTGTGGCAAAAGCTTTGATAAAGTAAATCATTCCAAGATGGGGCATACTACAGAAATTACACACTGATAATGGCACACACTTTGTAAATTCCATTATAAATGAATTAACCACCTGGCTCCAGATAAATGTGCATCATTATTGCAAATACCACCCCCTGAGTGGAGGTATTGTGGAATGATGCAATGGTACCTTGAAATCTAAATTGGCTAAAATCTGTGAGCAAACAAATTTAACTTGGCCTGATGCTCTGCCTCTGGCCTTGATGGGATTAAGGGGAAGAACACATCGGCAGTTAGGGCTGTCGCCATTCGAAATTCTGACCGGACGGCCCATGCCAGTCGGCATGGTCATAGGTAATGTTACACTGCATACTGTGGACAATGGTCTTCTTTCCAGTCTTACAGAGTGTCCGAGCTTCTCTGACGGAAGTCCATGAGCAGGAGAATCAGGCCTGGAGAACTAGTCCTCCATCAAAGGACTCCCCGATTCCGTTAGGAACCTGGATTCTGGTTAGAGATACTCTAAAGGAAACATTGGCATCACCCTCGGTGGAGAGGCCCGGTCCAAGTTCTGCTGTCAACACCACACGCTGTTAAAGTTGAGGGACTGCCTGCTTGGATTCACATCTCACATTGTAAAAGATGGCACCCTTGATTGTGGTATCCTTGTTTGCTGCCATATCCTGAAGATGTAAAAACTGGGTTAACTGGATAATTTACTTTTGCCTGGTGTTTCTTATGGACATGTGAACGAGTGTGTCCTGTGATAGGATAGCATCCAGTTCAAGGGTTCCAGTGCCCACAACTTTGATAGGTGCCAGATGACCATGACCCTGAACTGAAGTGGGTTAGAAAATGGATGGACGGATAAATGTATGAAAGATGCTATATAAAGCACAGCTTGAAAGAAAGCTGGATTTTTATTCTTCCTACAGACTATTTTCTAGAACATAATAGTAAAAATTGTATGCACTTTCAGCTATATTTGGACATTTTAAGGTGATTTATTTCCAAGTCACCGGGGACTTCTTGTGCTTTGTTCCTGTTTGCAGGTTTCTGGTTTCTCATTTAGCTTAGCTGTAGCCACTGTTGTGGGTCTTGAGCCAGAACACACCTCCACTCAACCTGGTTAAATGGCTCAAGTCAGTTTTCATCTCTCTTACGGTTTCTTTAATTGTTCTCCTGCTTGTAGCTTGCTGTATTGTTCCCTTGATAAGATACATTGTATCCAAGCATTTTACTGCCTCTATGGCAAAGGTTTACTTTTTACACAAAGAAAAAATGCTTCAGATCAGCACAGCCACCCCACACTCCACTTCATCCCCCTCTCCTACCCTTTCCCACTCAACTCTCCCCTAATCAAATATTTTTTGTTTGTTAAAAAAGGGGGGAATGTGGAAGACGAATGTTCTCTTCGTTCCCTTGTACTAATTCATGTCTGAGAAGTAAGCTTTACTAAACCATGCAAAAGAATGCTTTGTTTTAGCAAACAGAAAAATGTTTGTGCAAAGGACTCAAGGTCTGAGCATTCCACACATGAGTCTGCCTTATCACGTTTTCCCTTAGCTTACATCTGAACGCCATAACAAAAGGAGTCAAGAAATCAAGTTTTACAAGGGACGTTAAAAGTGGCTCAAGGTTTGTATATAATAAATGTGTTGACTGTTACATTTTATAATGATATTAAATCACGCATTCTAGGGGTATAAAACTGGAACCCACCCAACAGACGGGGTTCAGAAGAGCCCTGACGCTGTCATGTATATTTGATTGTCTGCTTTTCTGAAACTCTTCTCACCGTGACTCTGAAAAATAAAGCTGCTTTATAACCGCACCTGCTGTCTGGTCTGAGTTTTCGTCCACACCGGCCACTTCTTGTAGCTCTTCTGGGAAAATAACGAGGCGTTCCCAGGCCAGCCTTGAGACACAGTCCCTCCAGCGTGTCCTGGGTCTTTCCCAGGACCTCCTCCCAGTTGGACGTGCCCAGAACACCTCACCAGGGAGGCATCCAGAAGGCATCCTGATCAGATGCCCGAGCCACCTCATCTGACTCATCTCAATTTGGAAGAGCAGCGGCTCTACTCTGAGCTCCTCCCGGATGACTAAGCTTCTCACCTTATCTTCAAGGGAAAGCCCAGACACCTTGCGGAGGAAACTCATTTCAGCCGCTTTTATTCGCGATCTCATTCTTTCGGTCACTACTCATATCTCATTACCATAGGTGAGGGTAGGAACGTAGATTGACTGGTAAATTGAGAGCTTTGCCTTATGGCTCAGCTCCTTTTTCACCATGACAGACTGATACAGAGCCCGCATCACTGCGGATGCCGCACCGATCCGCCTTCAATCTCATACTCCATTCTTCCTTTAATCGTGAACAAGACCCTAAGATACTTGAACTCCTCCACTTGGGGCAGGATCTCTCTTCCAACCCTGAGAGGGCACTCCACCCTTTTCCGGCTGAGGACCATGGTCTCGGATTTGGAGGTGCTGATTTCCATCTTAGCCGCTTCACATTCAGCTGCGAACCGATTCAGAGAGAGCTGAAGATCACAGCCTGATGAAGCAAACAGGACAACATCATCTGCAAAAAGCAGTGACCCAATCCGGAGTCCACCAAACCGGACCCCCTCAACACCCTGGCTGCGCCTAGAAATTCTGTCCATAAAAGTTCTGAACAGAATCGGTGACAAAAGGCAACTCTGGTGGAGTCCAAATTCACTGGAAACGGGCTTGACTTACTGCCGGCAATGCGGACCAAGCTCTGACACCGGTTGTACAGGGACCGAACAGCTCTTATCAGGGGGTCTGGTATCCCATTTTTTCCTCAGAATTCTACACACAACTCCCCATAATGACAACGTGAAAAACGTTTACTTCAGATTTTTGCAAATTTATTACAAATAAAAAAATTCGCAAGCACATGTACATAAGTATTCATAGCCTTTGCCATGAAGCTCAAAATTGAGCTCAGGTGCAACCTGTTTTCTCTGATCATCCTTGAGATGTTTCTGCAGCTTAATTGGGGTCCACCTGTGGTAAATTCAGTTGATTGGACAAGATTTGGAAAGGCACACACCTGTCTATATAAGGTCCCACAGTTGACAGTTCATGTCAGAGCACAAACCAAGCATGAAGTCAAAGGAATTGTCTGTAGACCTCCGAGACAGGAGTGTCTCGAGGCACAAATCAGGGGAAGGTTACAGAAAAAGTTCTTCTGCTTTGAATTTCCCAATGAGCACAGTGGCCTCCATCATCCCTAAGTGGAAGAAGTTCGAAACCACCAGGACTCTTCCTAGAGCTGGCCGGCCATCTAAACTGAGTGATCGGGGGAGAAGGGCCTTAGTCAGGGAGGTGACCAAGAACCCGATGGTCACTCTGTCAGAGCTCCAGAGGTCCTCTGTGGCGAGAGGAGAACCTTCCAGAAGGACAACCATCTCTGCAGAAATCCACCAATCAGGCCTGTATGGTAGAGTGGCCAGACGGAAGCCACTCCTTAGTAAAAGGCACATGGCAGCCTGCCTGGAGTTTGCCAAAAGGCACCTGAAGGACTCTCAGACCATGAGAAACAAAATTCTCTGAACCGATGAGACAAAGATTGAACTCTTTGGTGTGAATGCCAGGCATCACGCTTGGAGGAAACCAGGCACTGCTCATCACCAGGCCAATACCATCCCTACAGTGAAGTATGGTGGTGTCAGCATCATGCTGTGAGGATGTTTTTCAGTGGCAGGAACTGGGAGACTAGTCAGGATAAAGGGAAAGATGATTGCAGCAATGTACAGAGACATCCTGGATGAAAACCTGCTCCAGAGCACTCTTGACCTCAGACAGTTCATCTTTCAGCAGGACAATGACCCTAAGCACACAGCCAAGATATCAAAGGAGTGGCTTCAGGACAACTCTGTGAATGTCCTTAAGTGGCCCAGCCAGAGCCCAGACTTGAATCCGATTGAAGATCTGTGCACCGCCATCCAACCTGATGGAGCTTGAGAGGTGCTGCAAAGAGGAATGGGCGAAACTGGCCAAGGGTAGGTGTGCCAGGCTTGTGGCATCATATTCAAAAAGACTTGAGGCTGTAATTGCTGCCAAAGATGCATCAACAAAGTATTGAGCAAAGGCTGTGAATGCTTATGTACATGTGATTTCTCAGTTTTTTTATTTTTAATAAATTTTCAAAAACCTCAAGTAAACTTTTTTCACGTTGTCATTATGGAGTGTTGTGTGTAGAATTCTGCACGTGGCGCGGGCAAGGGTCCTTTTCCCATTTCATGATTCCCCCCAAAACCCCCAATATCCAACGGTTTACTTCCAACCCTGGGCAAAAAAACCAAACCCTCCCCCCAAATTCCCCCACCTTTAAGGGGGGTCTATTAAAAAAAAAGGTTTTGGGGGGAAAAAACCAAACTGGAAATTTTTGGTGGGGTTTTTAAAGGGGGAAAGGGGGCAAACGGGGGTTTTGGCGGGGGTTTTTTCCCCCTTGGGGGGGGCCCCCCCCTTTTAATTTTAACAGTGGGCGTAGCCCCCCGGCTTAGGGGAAAAATTGGGGAAGGGTAGAAATCGGGGGGTGTTTTAACGGGCCCGGGGGAAGTTTGACGGGGAAATCCAGGCTTTCGGGGCCCTTGGAAGGGGCTCGCCAACTTTCAAGGGTTTTTGGGGAAAACCCAATTATAGGCCCCAAAGGTTTTATCCCTTGGGGAGGGGCAAACAGTGGTGGGCGGGCCCGGGGACCCCCCTTTTCCAGGTCATTTGGGGCGACTCCGGAAACTAAGTGGGACTGTTGCCACTCCTTTTCCCAGCAGGTTACGTTGGGGAATGGGGGCCCCCCCCCCGCCGCCCCCGCACCCGGTTTTTGGGTGAAAGAGGGTGGGGGCCCTTGTCCCGGATCCCCACCCGGGGGGCCCCGGGGGGGCCTCCGGAGGCGAAGCACTGGGGGCCCATCTGATTCTCCCCGGTTTGGGGCCGTTGGGTCCAACCCTTTTAACGGAACAAAGGGAAAACCCCCTTCTTTAATTTTGCGGAATGCGTGCCCTCCAGTGCCAATTTTCCATCCCCCCAACCCCCAACCCCTTTTTGTGAAAAAAAAAATTTGTTCTTTCGGGGGGTTGGAAGCAAGGGAAAAGAAACAATTTTTGGCGGGGGATTAAGGCAGGGGGTTTGGCGTTGGGCGAAAATCTAAAGTGCCGGTTTTATCCCCGGGGAATGAAGGCCCCGTTTTGCCGGGGGGGCCGCCAGTGCTGCTAATACCAAAAATATCGCACGGGAACTAGTAGGGCTGTTTTCTCGAGTGGGCATACCCAAAGAAGTCCTCATACACCAGGGTATGCCCTTTACCTCAAATATGTTCAGGGAGGTTGACAAACTACTCCAGATTAAGTATCTCAAGGCATCCGTCTATCATCCCCAGACTGATGGACTAGTTGAGCGCTTCAATCAAACACTGAAGCAGATGCTCCGCAAGGTTGTCAGCGCGGACGGTAGGAACTGGGACCAGCTTTTACCACTGGTGTTTTTCGCCTATAGGGAAGTACCACAAGCCTTCACAGGGTTTTCCCCGTTTGAGTTATTATGTGGACGACTACCCCGGGGCCTATCAGATGTATTAAAAGAAGACTGGGAAGGGGAGGCACTTCCCTCCACCAACCTCCTAGAGTATATCACGCACTTACGCAATAGATTGACTAAAATTAGGCCATTACTTAAAGATCATATGTCCAAGGCTCAAGCAGCGCAGTTCTGGAATTACAATCGGAACACCTCCCTATGCGAGTTCCAGCCAGGGGACCGCGTAATGGTGCTCGCGCCCACCACCTACTTGAAACGCTAGGGCCTTACGAAGTTAAAGACAGAAAAGGACTCGTCGATTATTTGGTGAGTCAACCAAATCATTGACCGAGTGAGAGAGTCTACCACATCAACCTCCTGAAGCCGTGGAGAGACAGGGAGAACGCTTCGCCTCCCGGCCACACTCTCTCCCTTTTCTCAGAAAGCACCCCGCTTAACTTCGGTCCCAATTTGTTGCCACACCAAAGACAGGAGCTTGAAAAAGCAATCCTGTCTGTCCCGGAGGTGGTCAGCGAAGCACCTGGCTGGACCTCGCTGATTAAGCTTGAAATGCGAAATGCGCTGAAGTGGAGCTAGAAGTTCAAAGAATGCTAGACTTGGACATCATTGAGGAGAACTATAGCCCTGATCCAGTCCTATCGTCCTTGTATCCAAGCCGGATGGGTCATGGAGATTCTGCAACGACTTCAGACGTCTTAATCAGGTCTCGAAGTTTGACGCATATCCCATGCCACGGGTGGATGAGCTCCTAGAGAGACTAGGGATGGCCCGCTATCTGACTACTCCTGACATGACGAAGGGGTATTGGCAAATTCCCTTAACGGCATCCGCAAGAGAAAAAACTGCCTTTAGCACCCCTAGTGGTCACTGGCACTATAAGGAACTCCCATTCGGGCTTCATGGGGCGCCGGCGACCTTCCAACGTCTGGTAGATAGAGTGCTACGGCCCCACCAGTCCTACTGTGCTGCATACCAAGATGACGTGGTCATCTATTCCGGCACCTGGGAGGAGCATGTCATGCAGGTGTACACGGTTCTTCTGATGCTAGCGAAGGCCGGGCTTCGTATCAATCCTCACAAGTGTTACTTTGGGATGAGCGAACCCCGATTTTTAGGCTACCTAGTGGGAGGAGGGCTGGTGAAGCCACAGTGTACCAAAGCAAAAGACATCCTGGAATGGCCCCATCAAATGGTCAAGAAGCAGGTGCATGCCTTCTTGGGGTTAGCTGGTTACTACCGCTGGTTTGTGCCTAGCTTCTCCGAAAGGGCAGCGCCCTTGACGAACCTGACAAAGAAAAGGGCCCCTTCACATGTGGTGTGGACCGAGGACACGGAGCGAGCATTCAGTGACTTGAAACGGGCCCTTACTTCGGTACCTTTATTAAGACCTCCTAATTTCTCACTACCTTTTATTCTCCACACCGATGATTCGGACACAGGTTTGGGTGCCGTGCTGGTCCAAAGCATCGATGGTGTCGAACACCCGGTGATATACCTGAGCCGGAAACTGCTGGACCTGGAGACAAGGTGTGGAGCGGGAAGCCTTGGCCATCAAATGGGCAGTGACGCACCTGCGGTACTACCTGCTGGGCCGGGAGTTCACCCTGGTGACGGACCATGCCACCCTTCAGTGGATGGCTCTTCATCGGGATTCAAATCCTCGGGTCACCAGGTGATTTTTGGACATGCAGCCATTTAAGTTAACCGTCGTTTATCTCCGGGGCAACCTGCAAGCCAACGCTGATGCACTCTCTCGCCTGCTTGACCTCTCGGTTCTGGTCGCCCGACCTGATGAGTCTGGGCTAACGGGGGTGTTCCTGTCACGCACGAGCGCTTGGGGAACAGCTGGTCGACTCAGTTTGCTTTGAGGGGACAACGGCAGTGTACTAACCTGTCTCTCTTTGCTTCCTTAGAAAGACTGAGACGTCGCAGCTTTAAAGAGTGCCCGGACGGCTATAGAAAGTGCACACTTCCGGGTCTATTTATTCCCTCTGCTGACCCGTGATGACGTCATGCTCCTGAATCCACCACAACTATCCCAGCATTCCTCACGTCAATATCCAGTCTGCCTACATAAAATGTCCATCTTCCCTCCCTTCAATGTCTTTTGAGTTTTTGTAGAAAAACAATTTACGATTTTGTTGCAGTATACGGGGCTGAAACCCCAAACCTTGAACATTCTTGAGTCTTTTATTACAATATATATAGTGATCCCTCGCTATCGCACTTCAACAATGGGTCTTTTAATTTATGGTACATGCTTCCTCAGTTGGTTTGCCCAGCTAATTTCATACAAGGGACGTTATTGGTGGATGGCTGAGAAGCTACCCAATCACAGCATGTATTACGTATTAAATAAAACTCCTCAATAATATACCATATGCTTCCCGCGTGGTGCGTCGCATACTTAAAAGCTCTAACAGCACCTATTGATTTTTGATTGTTTGCTTTCCTCTGTCTCTCTCACTCTCTCTGACATTCTCTGCTCCTGATGGAGGGGGTGTGAGCAGAAGGGCTGTTTGCACAGAGGCTGTTTGCCTAGAGGATACGGATGCTCTTCTAAAAAATGCTGAAAGACTACCTTCACATTGCTCCCTTCCTTGTGGCCACTTTATCACAGTGCTTTGCATTCTTAAAAGCCCAACAGTACGTATTAATTATTGATTGTTTGCTTTTCTCTCTCTCTGTCTTTCTCTCTTTCTCTCTGACATTCTCTGCTCCTGATGCGCACTCCTTTGAAGAGGAAGATATGTTTGCATTCTTTTAATTGTGAGAATGAACTGTCATCTCTGTCTTGTCATGGAGCACAGTTTAAACTTTTGACTAAAGGGTGTTATTTCATGTCTAGAGGGCTCTAATAATGTTAAAAAATGTATTTAGAAGGCTGTAAACAGGTTTTCTATGCTCTTACTGCGAAAATATTAGATTTATAAATAAAGAATCCTACTTCGCGGAAATTCATTTATAGCGGTACAGTCTGGAACGGATTAACCGCAATTAAAGAGGTTTTAATATATATATATATATATATACATATATATATATATATATATATATATATATATATATAAATATATATATATATATATATATATATATAGATAGAGAGAGAGAGAGATAGATAGATAGATAGATAGATAGATAGATAGATAGATAGATAGATAGATAGATAGATACACAGTATATACAGTACATATGTCCTGTACTCTGCCTCAAGTGCCCTGCCAGAGTCAACAGTCAGATAAACTCTTTCCAATTACCACGCAGGTAAGAATTTCCGGTTTGCTTTCTTTGCTGAAGCCAGTTGGAATAAGGTAGAATTACAAGTAAATCATAAACATGGAATGATATTGGAAATCTTTATATACAAGCTCACAGGATAAGCTTAACTATTCTTTAAAAATAATATAAAAAATAAATAACATTCAAATAAATCCCAAACATTCTCTGTACATACTCTGACAACAATTACCAAAGACAGGCAATTTCTTAAACAGAAAAAATGCTGATCAACACCACTAGAATGTGCTAGTCTTAATCTTCACATCAGTCAATTCAAATAATGTTCATCAGATCAGCACAATATATATATATATATTCATTTCTTAAATGAGCATTTGTCCCTCTTTCTAGCAGTCTTTCTCATTTGAATGGCAAAACTTTGAACTAAATTTCACAAATTATACACTAATAACCTACTTGTTACCATACTTCAACCCAAAAATAACTGAGAAGATTGATAATAAAACTTGAGTTGTATGTTGGGAAGCCGAAATGTGTCAAAGAAGGTTATTTGAAATTCACAAAGTCAATATACAGTATATGAATGAGAAAATAGAACAGATATATGTGATGCTTCCTGAGTGTCCCCGACTATACCCCACTTGTTTTCTTTGAGATGAAGATTATTGCGTTAATTGTAAGTAAGTAACTAAATGCCACGTCCCTTTTCAATACCCTTTTCAGGAATGTTTTGCATTCTCTATTGAAGTAAGTTTGTAAGGAAAATATCTTTATATATAAAACACTACCGTGGCTGTTCGTTTGTCTGTAAAGGATTTTAAATCACCTGTAGCTCGCAAACCGTTTGACCTTTTAACCTGAAATCTGGTACACATATACTATGTGATGTCTACTATTCGCTTTCGGGGGGTGATGATTGACCTCCAAGGTTATTCCTCTTTATATTTTATTTTATCGTAGAATCAACTCACAGCAGCAGGGCAGCTGAGCGGCGCATGTGTATGGGCGCCGTTCTCATCCCTACCACCTTCGCCGTCACTTCCCCTACCTCTTCATATCTTAAATTATTCCTGTGGCAGATTGAAGACTTAAGTGCCAGCTTAAGTGAAAAATTAAAGAAAATGTACTAAGTAATTGCAACAGAAACACTGACTTAATCAGTTTTAATGCGAAAAGATGCCGACGAAAGAAAGAGAAGAAGCGGGCTGCTAGGGTGTAGAAAAGAAGAGGTGCTCAGTCAGCAGCAAGCCCATCCACCTCTGAGCAAATGAATGGTAAACATACAGAGAAAGGGGATGAAAACTAGGAATGCTCAAGTCAAGTGTATTAATGGCACGTTCTCGTGCTGTGCGCCATTACTGGTTTTCCTATAATTTGAAAATGTTCCACAGTTTTTCTTTAATGAAATGAGATATCAAATATTATTTATTTTTATTTTTTTAATATCATTCTCAAATCCACTAAATCCAATTGAAAGGAACACTGTACCAAAGATTATCCTGAATGCATTGGGCGAAAGCCAAAAACCTCACCTGAACAGGGTTACAAATCTCTCTAATGTCTTTAATTACAATGCTTAGTATTTTATATAAAAAAAACACACCTAGTAGTTTATAAACAGTGAAAAACACATCACCAAAACATCTGAAAAACACTTTCTGAAAATTACAATCCTTTTTATTTTTTATCTGAACATATTTCATCAAAGAAACTGCTAATTATTATTTTTCAACATATATTGAACCTCTTAAAGAGCCCTTTCCAGAAATATTATTTTTTAACACTTCATATGAATCATCAAAAGGTCCTTTGCCATCTGCTGAGGCTACAGTTGCACACAGTGGGGCCTAAGCTGGCAAAAGTCAGAACTGTAAGTTGCTACATTTGGTGTGAACTATTAGAACTGTACTGTAAGAGTCAGAGTTCAGATGACTCATTGCTATTTTATATCAAGAGATTTTTACATTTCTATCCCATCAACACACTCCCTGTTTTCTTAACCATTAATTTCACTAAAATACTTTGATAAGCAAGTCTTATTTATAGTGCAGGAATAGTGCGGACGAAGATCTGCTCCTGAACCTCTGAGTTTTAACTTCTGCTTCTGGACTTTGCCTGACATTAACATACTGCGTATACAATTTCTTAAAAAATGTTAAAATAAGATATATCAGTTTTTTACTCTCTGATTCTCCTTTCTTCCTTTCCCCCCTTCTTCTCTTTTCCCTCTTTAAAACGGTGTGCTTTATGCAAATGACTCCCATCATCCCCACAACACCCGATCGACAGCAGAAAACACATTATATTTATGTGGCAGCGCTACATAGATCCTCACCACCAGTCGGCCTGAACGGCGGGTCCAAAGTATGGCTTGATATTGGCCACATGAATTGTTTCCACTATGGCATTTACACCACTACCCCTTTGTATGCGGAAATTAACCAGTCCTAAGCGTTTTATAATTTTTACTGGACCTACCCATTTGGGCGCTAACTTAGCAGCGAACCTGTTGACAGCACTGGAGAGTGGGTGAGCCCTAGTCCAAACCAAGTCCCCGACAGCAAAGGGTAGCACTCACTGTCGTGCATTATAATACTTAGCCTGCGTGGATGTCACACTCACCAACCTCCTTTGTACTTGCTGCTTTCATTTTTCGAGGATCTGAATTGTGGTGTATGTCTTTGAATCAGAGAGAGGTGCTGGTGTGATAAGACGGTCAAGGAGACTTTTGAGTTGTCGGATGATAGCCACCTCAGCAGGTGTCTCACCAGTGGCCTCATGCACTGCTGTGTTGATAGCAAATTGGAGCTCCGGTAGCCACTTATCCCAGTCTTGGTGTCGTTTGCCCACATAGTAGGCTACCATAATGTTCAGGGTCCTATTCACTCTTTCCGTCAAATTTGTCTGTAGATGGTAAGCCGTGGTGAGTTTTTGTTTGACTCCCCAAGCTGTATACAGTTCCTAAAGCATAGAGTTAGTAAATTGAGAGCCCCGTCAGATACAATATACTTTGGGACCCCCCCAGCGGGTGAAAATCTCATCTTTGAGAGTAGAACAAATCTTCAGAACCTTGACGTCCCAGAGAGCAAATAATTCTACCCATTTTGAAAAATAGCCTACCACAACCATTAACACTGTCTATTAGGCTTTGGATGAAGTTAAAGGCGCCATCAAATCATTACCCAACGTTTTGCCGGGTTCATATGTAAGAGTGGATTGGAGAAATCCTACTGGCTTACCAGGGGGGTTCTTCAATTGCTGACAGATCTTACATGATTTCACATGGCTCCAAACATCCCTTCGAATGGTGGGCCACCAAGCGACTTTCCAGAATTTTCATCAAGGTCTTCATCCGCCCAAGATGCCCACCAAAAGGACTGTCATGATAATGTTTAAGGAAGTCATGCACATACTCTTCTAGGACCACTAACTGGCACTTGGATCCTCCGAGTTTGGCCAGCACCACACGGAAAAGGACACCCTGGATGTCCTTGAAATGTATGCGATCACGTCCAATATTATCAGAATCTTCACTAACCTTCTGGCACAAAGGACAGTTGGTTTGTGCTCGAGCTAGGTCCTACATACTTAAAGGTAGGTCTGTCCATTGAGTATGAGTAGTGACCACACATACAGTGGTGTGAAACACTATTTGCCCCCTTCCTGATTTCTTATTCTTTTGCATGTTTGTCACACAAAATGTTTCTGATCATCAAACACATTTAACCATTAGTCAAATATAACACAAGTAAACACAAAATGCAGTTTTTAAATGATGGTTTTTATTATTTAGGGGGAAAAAAAAATCCAAACCTACATGGCCCTGTGTGAAAAAGTAATTGCCCCCTGAACCTAATAACTGGTTGGGCCACCCTTAGCAGCAATAACTGCAATCAAGCGTTTTCGATAACTTGCAATGAGTGTTTTACAGCGCTCTGGAGGAATTTTGGCCCACTCATCTTTGCAGAATTGTTGTAATTCAGCTTTATTTGAGGGTTTTCTAGCATGAACCGCCTTTTTAAGGTCATGCCATAGCATCTCAATTGGATTCAGGTCAGGACTTTGACTAGGCCACTCCAAAGTCTTCATTTTGTTTTTCTTCAGCCATTCAGAGGTGGATTTGCTGGTGTGTTTTGGGTCATTGTCCTGTTGCAGCACCCAAGATCGCTTCAGCTTGAGTTGACGAACAGATGGCCGGACATTCTCCTTCAGGATTTTTTGGTAGACAATAGAATTCATGGTTCCATCTATCACAGCAAGCCTTCCAGGTCCTGAAGCAGCAAAACAACCCCAGACCATCACACTACCACCACCATATTTTACTGTTGGTATGATGTTCTTTTCTGAAATGCTGTGTTCCTTTTACGCAGATGTAGCGGGACATTTGCCTTCCAAAAGTTCAACTTTTGTCTCATCAGTCCACAAGGTATTTTCCCAAAAGTCTTGGCAATCATTGAGATGTTTCTTAGCAAAATTGAGACGAGCCCTAATGTTCTTTTTGCTTAACAGTGGTTTGCGTCTTGGAAATCTGCCATGCAGGCCGTTTTGCCCAGTCTCTTTCTTATGGTGGAGTCGTGAACACTGACCTTAATTGAGGCAAGTGAGGCCTGCAGTTCTTTAGACGTTGTCCTGGGGTCTTTTGTGACCTCTCGGATGAATCGTCTCTGCGCTCTTGGGGTAATTTTGGTCAGCCGGCCACTCCTGGGAAGGTTCACCACTGTTCCATATTTTTACCATTTGTGGATAATGGCTCTCACTGTGGTTCGCTGGAGTCCCAAAGCTTTAGAAATGGCTTTATAACCTTTACCAGACTGATAGATCTCAATTACTTCTGTTCTCATTTGTTCCTGAATTTCTTTGGATCTTGGCATGATGTCTAGCTTTTGAGGTGCTTTTGATCTACTTCTCTGTGTCAGGCAGCTCCTATTTAAGTGATTTCTTGATTGAAACAGGTGTGGCAGTAATCAGGCCTGGGGGTGGCTACGGAAATTGAACTCAGGTATGATACACCACAGTTAGGTTATTTTTTAACAAGGGGGCAATTACTTTTCACACAGGGCCATGTAGGTTTGGATTTTTTCTCCCTAAATAATAAAAACCATCATTTAAAAACTGCATTTTCTGTTTACTTGTGTTATATTTGACTAATGGTTAAATGTGTTTGATGATCAGAAACATTTTGTGTGACAAACATGCAAAAAAATAAGAAATCAGGAAGGGGGCAAATAGTTTTTCACACCATTGTATATCCCCAGATATCCAACCAATCTGGGACAGTGCATCCAGGATGATGTTGTTGCAGCCCTTCTAGTAGACCACCTTGAAATTAAAAGCTTGGAGGCGCAAAACCCATCTGGTCAGTCGGGATGATGTCTTTGGCTGATTAAAGGCCCATGTCAGGGCATTATGATCAGTGAAGACCTCGAATTCCACCCCATCTAGGAAGTGACGCCATTTGTCCACAGCCCAGATCACCACCAAGCATTCTTTTTCCGAGGAGGAGTAATTTAGCTCGGCCCCATGCAGAGTCCTTGAGGCATAAGCAATTACCTTCTAATTCCCCTTGATTTTTTGGGTCAGAACTTCTCCAAGCCTGATGTTTCTGGCATCTGTGCGAACTTGAAAAATGAGTCGTACATCAGGTTGAGCCAGAATGGGTGGAGATTGAAGAGCCCCCTTTAATTGTTCAACTGCATCCTGACATTGAGCTGTCCACTCCCATGGAACATCCTTCTTCTTCAGGTGATGCAAGGGTGCAGCGATGTCAGCCAATCGAGGGATAAATTTGTGGTACCACCCTACAAGAACAAGAAACCTCTGCAGACTTTTAAGTTCTGTGGGTGTAGGATAGCCCTGAATTACTGCGACCCTTTCAAGGTCCACTTCAACCCTTTTCCCAAAACCCCATGGCCCAAGAACCTAATCTGGGGTTGAAGGAAACAACAATTCTCCATATTCATTGTCAGATGTGCTTGTTGCAGCCTCCGGAAGACCACTTCTAGATGTGGTTGCAGTGCTGGGGAGAACACAACTATGTCGTCAATGTACACATAGCAGATTTTGCCAATTAACTTCTTGAGAGCTTGTTCCATCAGACACTGAAAACTAGCCCCAGTAAGGTCTACTGAAGAGGCCCATGGTGAAGTTGATGGTTCTATGATGCAATCCTGCAACATCTTGTCCAGATGCTCCCTTATGATTTCCCTCTTTTGGGGGGATACCCTGTATGCCCGATGGCACACTGGGATCTCATCTTTAGTTCTTATAATATGAGCGATAGTACTAGTCAAACCCAGTTTTTCTGTCCACACTTCTGGCCATCGACACAATAGAGGCTTTACCTCCTCGGGTTGTTCCAGAATGCTGGCTAGTGTGTTGGTCGTGGAGGTCATTACCTTAGTAGCATAAAAGTTAAGGCTGGACCATCCCAGATCTTCTCGAGCCTTTGATAAGAAAGGCTTCATGTCACCCCCATCTATAGAGTTGCCCCTCAAATGCAAATGTATAGACATCTGGATGGAGGTAGTAAAATCCAGTCCAAGTAGCAATGGAATGGTTAAGTTCTTACCCTCCAGAACATAGGATTCAGTCTTCCAGGGGTTCATATCTATTTAGAAGGTTAACGGTACCCTACCTACCCATAGCCAAATGCTTGGTGCCATCTGCTAAAATAAATTTGACTGTGGTTGCCGTTGCAAGGTTTTCCTCTGGTAGTGCCATTTTCTTCCACAAGCTCTTCTTCATTAGAGTGAAGTGGCTTCCAGTATCTACCACTGCATCTACTTGTAATCCCCTCACCTGGGTTGAGACCACCAGAACAGAAGTTTGTACTTCGACACCAGAGACCCCCACTTCGGTTAGGCTGTTCTGTTATTTAGGTGCTTTTGTCGAATTGATTTCCTTTTTGGTAGTCTGAACTTTAGTCCAGTATTCTTTGGAAGCAACCCATTCTCGATCCACCAGAGAACCCACCTTCACCAGTTTCTCCACCGAGGTCACCATTCCCATCAATCCTCCAGCCAAGCGTGGATTGCAGGTATTCAGTATACGGCATACCAGTTCTTCCTCTGCAATTTCAGGTTGCCATTTAAGACATAGAGCCCGATAATCATATACAAAATCCTTTATGGACTGGGTGGGTGCTTGAACCATTGACCGGAGACGCTCTTCAAGTTCCATCTTATAACCAAAAGGAAAGAAAGAAATCCAGTCAGTGATTTTGTGATGGGCAGCTTGCCACCAGCTCCTCCCTGGACCTTGCAAAGAGGTGTTTATCACCCCCATAAGCTCTTCATTGCCCAACAGTGTAGCAGACACAAAAGTTTCCCCACATTCCAAAAAGTCAATCACGTCCTCTGAAGTGTAGTCCATTTTAAACTTTGGAAAATCCAAGCGGAGTGCCGGCACATGAGGAAGCGCACTCGATTGATAAACGCGCGACCCCACTCCTGGCATTGACTGTGCAGCTGGCATTTTAATCGCGGACATACTTTTCTTTATCTCCTTACATAGTTCTTCCTTCCACTGGCGATTTTGCCGCTGCAGACACTGTACTATCTCCCGCTCAATAGCCACTAGCTGGGCAGAGAAGTTGTCTTTAGCTCCGCGATCGCTGTATCCACATACACGCGAAGCCCCTCTTCACAAGATATTGTACTTTCTGCCACAGATGTTATTCTCTCGTCTAGAGCGTCAAGATGTTCGGAAACAGTCGCGAGTAACAGCAGATTGCCATCAACGTTCTCCTCGTCCGGTACGGGTGGATCCTCCAGATACACGGACCGCAACAGAATAGATAGATCATGGATTCCTGTAGGAGTCCTGACGGTGACGTGGCGGCTTTGGGCCACACACAGCGATACATTTGGACTGGCATTCTCCTGCTCTAGCGGTACCGAAGACACACTCATTATAACCCTAGGTATGTTTAGACAAAATACGGGGAATATCAAGATGTATATTATCCTATTCCTCAGAGAGGGCACCAACTGTAACAATTTGTCCCACACGCTAACACGAGCCGATTGCTACCTCTAATCTGTCCTAGGTAACAGCAGATGATAAAAGGATAGGCCAATATCAAACCCCAATCAATTTCCCATATACTCTTTATTCTACATGTTCAGTCCCTTAATGCTGATACATTTATAGCCCACAAAAAACCAACCGTCAATATCTATCATCACATAACGAATATGTTGCATAAAATAAAAAAGAATACAATCCCTTACACATGCACACCCCTCCACCCTAAATAACCCTTATATTGTAGCGCCACAAATATATACATATATATACACATTAACAATATTCCTTCCCCCAATTTCCTTTCCAAAGATGGTAAATAAATTCATAGTTGTCCACAACTCTGCCCCGCTGATGCCGGCAGGCAAAACGAGGAGTTCTGACAATTGAGGACTCCTAGCTGTAATCACCTTGTCATAAAAGACATACAGTTAGTCTTGCGCCATGATACAATGCTATAAGTCCTTTGAAATAGCTCACCCGAGTCTGTAGGAATTAACGGAACGTTCAGTTCCCCGATCAAAATGAATCACTTCCACCTTCTGACAGGACTGTAGGAGCTCCTGGAATTCTTACATGGCCCGTGCAGTAGCTGATCTGTTTTTTACTCTCTGATTCTCCTTTTTTCCTTTCCCCTCCTCTTATCTATCTATATTATATTTTAAAATTGGTTTTCTGAAATTAATTGCTAAAACATAATTGTGTTGTCTTTGTGACATATAAATAATAAGTAATAAAGTAATTAGCTAGTTGAACTTTAGAGGTCAGTATTGTCATAGTTCTCCTCTGTTTTTTTATTTTCCCAATAATATACTGTAAAGTAGATTATTGCAACTGTATTGAGATGCTGTTTCATATCAGAATATTATCACAGTTTGCAGGACAATAAATAGAGCAGCTGTTATAAATAATTTCTTGTCTTTGTCATAGGCAATACACGAAGGCCAGTAAAAGTGGTGTAACTGCAGAAAATACAACTGCTCAAAAATTCAGTTTGGCTTTTTTATATCAAAGATTAATGTGTTTTTTGATTGGGTTTAATAGCTGCTTCGTAGTCAATAAGAATAAACCAGAACAATGATAACAATAAAATATTCATTATGTTACCTACAGAAAGCCAAGGTTTCACCAGTGAAAACATGAATGCAAATATTCAGTCTGCAGTAGTAAGAAAGACAAAGAAGTCACATAACTAATGCTACTGTTTCAAAAATCTTGAAGAGTAAGACAGTCTAAGGTGAGACTTAGATAGAACCAGTTTGCCTTTTCACAGGAAGATGTTTTAAAAGGTGCAGTATATGTTGTAAGATAAGAAGCAGGCATGATTAAGGTTTGGGGCATGGCTATGACCCAATGTAATGAAAATAAATTAAAATGGAAATGATCTTTTTACAAATAGCAATAACATCTTTTCAGTCGGAAGTCCAATGTAGAACTGGCTCAAACAAGACAGACCTTGCGGTCATATGGGATCCAGGCAGGAAGGGGCAGATCCAAGAGGGGAGACAAAAAAAGTGACGCTAGTGATGGAATGGCTGTCAATCATCTGTTCTGCAGAGATAAAGAGAGAAGCAACCCCTGGCTCAGTGTGTAAATACCACCACCAGAGCCCTTCTCCTACCTCCCAAGCACACTTGTGTGACATGAGACCCCCCCTCAGCCCAGAACTGTGGGTGATCCGAACAAAAGAAAGGACATTGGCATTGGCATGAAGGGTGCCCCAACAATAAAAGACTTTAAATTGGTAAGGCTGCAGGTTCAAGAACCACCTAGTGACACCTTGTGCAGCATTGAAGTGGTGCATGGTTGGTGACAAGAGTGAACTTGATTCACATAAGGTAGTACCTCAGCTACCTAATAGCCCATTTGATTGCCAAGGCCTCCTGTTCTACTGCCACATACCTGGTTTCCTGGTGAAAAAGTTTCCCACTCAGAAACACAGCACTGAGACCTGTGTCGAAACATTGGACTGAAGAATTTGAAAAAGTCAGGAATTATTAAGTCTGGTGCTGACATTATGGTCTGTTTCAGGTCATGGAATGCAATCTCCAATTTCTTATCTTGCATAACTATATTGGGAGCTTGCTTTTTTGTTAAATCTGTCAAGGGTGCAGCCCTCTTGGAAAACCAGTGGACAATCCTGTGGAAGTACTCCACAAACCCTAGAAAGCCTGTAACTGCCTCTTGGACTTCGGAAGAAGGCATTTCATAATGGTATCGGCATTTGAATACTGTGGCTGACACACCAAGTAACATAAATTTGTGGCCTCTGTTAGCCCAAAATTATATTTCTTGGATTAATCTGGAGAAGGCATTACTTAGTGTCAGGAGCACAGCTCGGATATGTTGTACGTTTATTTCAGGAGTTGAAATATATTACAACATATTCCAAATAGACAGCAATAAAGTAGTTGTAGAACTTGTACTCTGTCCACCAATCTTTGGAAGGCTGCAAGAGCCCCATGCATCCCAAATGAATGAAGGGAGGGAGTCCTTTAAAGGATTCTGCCAATTTCCAGGGATACTTGATCAGGCGCTGATCTAAATTTGTTGATTTTCACTACAAAAGACTTGATTGATGACCAATAAATAACAAAAAACAACCTTTTCAGCCCATAATTTTCTAAATTTATGGTAAATTATTTGCATTGATGTTTTACATGAAGAATTACAGTTTTTTTGCAGTGAACTCACTGTAGCATAAACAAAGAGCAGTAAGTCAAGGCTTGTTTTGCAAGAGAGTAAGAGACAACTGGCATATTAGACTTTACATTAAAGAAAGTACAGTAAGAAAAATGAATCAGAGAAGTTGACTTGTGCAAATAGGCACAATGTAAGAAAAGCTTCTTTAATTAATTCAGAACTTTTTATTGTGTCCATCAATTAACGGGATACTGTTTGTCTTAGTTTGGACTGTGAGCTTGTGCTTGTGTGATAGCAGTACATTTTTAAGCAAAAAAAGATAAAGAAGAATTTGAAATTGCGGTTTAGTAAACAACAGGCTCCTTAGCTTAACAGCAAAATTGGTCTTTTACCCTTAAACGTGCTAAGCATGTTAGCCTTGTGTCTTCTTGATAAACATCTTATGTACATTTGATACATTTGGTGCTTTTTAAAAGAGTTGTACTGTGTTTATTATTTGTGCCTGTTATACAGTGTAAGTTTTGGTGAGAAACAAGTACTGCATTATTAAAATGGTAATACATATTTATAAATATACCTCAAGAATTACAGATGTCAAGCTGGTATAGTTAATAAAAAAAAACACCTGTATAAATATACACTTACACAGTGTTTAATTGCCAATATTGATTAATTGATTATATAAGTAGTATATAGCCAGGGGGTATATATCAAAATGTCAATCAAAGATGATTTATGACTTGATGACCCCACCCCTTCCTCTGATTTTTGGATTTAAATTATGTGCCACGCCCCCTGTCGGTTGATTGGTGAATTACAGCCTGTCCCCGCCTCGACCCTGCCTTAATCCCACCCCTCTACCTGATTCTTTCAGAGTTTGTGTCAAGCGCATTTTGATGGGTGTTGATCCTGTCTTAATTCCACCCCCTCCATCTGATTGGTTCAGGGTTTGTGTCAAGAGCAGTTTGATGGATGTTGATCCCACCTTAATCCCAACCATCCTCCTGATTGGTTCAGGGTTTGTGTCAAGAGCATTTTGATGGATGTTGATCCTGCCTTAATTCATCCCCTACCAGCCTGATTGGTTCAGGGTTTGTCTCAAGAGCAGTTTGACGGATGCGGCCTCTGCATTGGCCCCCAGCCTGTCAACACCTGTTTGTAGGCTGGTCCCACAACTCCCTGCCCCTTCTCCCGAAGACATGAATTGTATCCCTCTGACAGGTGAAAAGAACACGTTCAAATAAGCCCCTCCATGTGTTCACAATGGAGAGAAAAAGCTTTTACGTTGTTCTACCAGAAATTCATCCAGGGATGTTTTCCCTAACAATACCATCGCCAATTTTACCATCAAATTAGCCGCCCCAATCAAACTACAGGGCCTCTGGGAAGTTGGATTGGCCGAAATTCAGTACCCGCACCCCTGGAATCCCCTAGATAAACCGCATAATGACTTTATCATTGTGTCCCCATGAAAAAACAGATTTTATACTATTCCTGCAGGATATTACTCTAGCCTTGAGAAAGTTACATTCAAGATGAATGATGTTGTTATGAAAGAAACAAAAGCCGTTGAGGCTGGTTTAGCAGTCACTATGATACCAGAAAACACCATGAGATTCCGCTAAAGCGGCTAGAGCGAAGATTCTATGTCATAAACTTGTAACGGCCAACCTCTTACCCGGCCGGCAGCTACACCTCCAAGACCTGTGGCCTGGATTAATTGCTGAGGCTGAATCTAATCAAACCGTACCTTTAACAAATTAAACCTTTCCCCCACAATCGCCGATGTAAATAAGCACAAAAGAAAAGCAGATATGTAAAGTTAAACTGATAAATTGTATTAAATGAAACAGAAAAGCTAAACAAATTATAAATATCCCTCCACCAAAGCAACAGCGTGACAAATCCCTATATGAATATAACAACCCCTCCCTTGCCCTTGTAACATATAAACAAACAACACAAATACCAAAAAAGAATGAATGAGACACGGAAATGAACGGTCATGAACTTGAGTCCGAGTAACAATTGTCCTGAATGCAGATGACTGGTTAACCGATATATGGAGTGTTTGTAATTCCCGGAACAAAATGGAACAGCCTCACCGTGTATCCTCGGCGGTGGTGGAAAATGATCCGACTACGGGGTCTCTCGTGATGAGGGTGTTGAAGTGAGTCCGGCGGAAGGAAAAACAAACTGGATGGAAATGCACGATGTGGAATACAGTAATCCCTCGCTATATCGCGCTTTGACTTTCACGGTTTCGCTCTATCGCGGATTTTATATGAAAGCATAACTAAATATATAACGCGGATTTTCCGCTGCTTCGCGGGTTCTGCGGACAATGTGTCTTTTTACTTCCTGTACATGCTTCCTCAGTTGGTTTGCCCAGTTGATTTCATACAAGGGACGCTATTGGCGGATGACTGAGAAGCTAACCAATCAGAGCACGCAGTTAAGTTCTCCTGACTGAGAAGCTAACCAATCAGAGCACGCAGTTAAGTTCCTGCTTGCTGAATGCAGTGTTAACCAGGAAGTCTCGTCTCGCTCATTCAGCATCAACGTGTTTCGCTGTGTAAAGAGTTGTGCTCTTTTGTGTTTATCTTTGTGCATAGTCAAGCCCTTCATTATGGCTCCAAAACGATCTGCTACTGCTTCAGGGGCCGTGCCCAAGCGCAAACGGAAGATATTAACGATTGCCGAAAAGGTAAACGTTTTGGATTTGTTGAAGGCTACGATTCTTTTAATTTAAAAAGTAGGAAAGGAATATAAGATCTACGGCCGCAGTGTCCTTTTAACCAGGGTGCAAAACAAGTTGTAAGTGGATGTAATAAGGCAGTAGTTTGGATGGAATCTGCTTTAGGGATTTGGATTGAAGACTGCCAGAAGAAGAACAACGGCAGTGCTACACAATCGCCTGAAGTGGCTCCTTTAAGGGCTGTAACGCTCTCCTTTGTTGTGCAGTAAAATAAAACTCATTGTTATCGGACAAGTCATCGTGTCATTGTTGGTGAGTAACCATAATTAATTTTCTACTTACAGTACTTAGTACATGTACGTACGTTTAGTGTCACTGTACACACACATTTACTGTATACTATTTTTGTTGCATTGTACGTATTTATTGCTGGTGGCATGTCTATCGTAATGGCTGTAACATGTGATATCGGAGACACTCAATATCTTTAAAATAATATTTAGGTTTTACTGTATATAAACAGTGTGTTTATATACATAATTTCAATGAATCGTACCTAATATCTAAGAGAATACAAAGGGATTATGCTGTATAACTCTGCCGGGAATATTTATAAACAGTGTGGGAGAGTTTATAAGGGCTTAAAATATATAAAAATAACCATAGAAACATATGGTTTCTACTTGGGATTTTCACCTATCGCGGGGGGGTCTGGAACGCAACCCCCGCGATCGAGGAGGGATTACTGTACAGCAGGTGCAGGTGGTTCGTGGTCGTATAATGAAAGTCTCCTTCTCTCTCTCCTCCTTTTTCCTTTTTTTTTTTTTCTTCGTTCCCTCTTGATTGTTTTTATAGTCCTGTGACGAATGTAATTGATTGATTGAAAACCGGTGTTTTCCAGGTTTGGAGCTGCGGTCTCCTTACATCATCCATCCCCCTTTACAGGGACAGCATTCACTGACACACACAAACAGTAAACGGGATGATGGAAACAAGACGCACGTAGTATGAACACAAACAACACTATTACTACTATGTAGCCCCGCTACAAACTCTGTGAAGGATGAAGCTCTTCATGTCAGGGGTCAGTTGGGGATGATTATAGGAGCTCATTCGGACATGACCATAGGCCTTGTTAATGAAGCTCCTTACCCCCCGGATATCAGAGCGGGGTTTTATACCTTGTACGTCTACAGCAACATAGCGTCTCACCAAAGAGTCAGAGACAGCTACGTTCCTCTCTTGAGATGCGTACATATTGAGGATGAGATGAATAAGATTACCACAATTACTTATGACAAGCCACACTATGCTCCGGTCAGCAAGACTTGATACTTTGACCATTGAAATAAAGACAGATAAGAACAAAGCGTTTCCATTTCAGTTGGAAAAGTCATAGTCGAGTTACTTTTCAGACCCGCTAAGTGGTGTATGCATGACTAATACAGAGATGAGAACTTACCAGGACCCTAGCCCTTATGTGTATTATTATGAATACCAAGCTGGCAACGGACTCCCTGGGTTCTCTGAGGCTCCTGTGATGTACAGTTCTGGGATCGGTGGTATATTTCGCGGTCTGTTTAGAAGAGCTTTGCCTCTCTTGAAAAGAGAATTCAAAATTGTCAAACCACACATTATATCAGCTGCTAAGAATATTGTCAAAGACGTGGTGGCTGGGGCTATGTCCAGAGCTATGACTCGAGGAAGTGAAAAAAATCAAGAAGACTCAGGACTGATGGTGATGAGGAAAACTAAGCGTAAGAGACCTCTTGGGTCACACGCAGGCCCGATCATCAAAAAGACACACAGTTCAGCTTTGTGACCCTAGGAGATCGCTTAATATCACAGAGTTCAAGCCTTTACCTGTACAGGGCCATTTTCGAGTTACTGCTAAATTATAGCAATGAAACTCAATTCTCAATTTGTGGTGTTTTTTTTTTTTTACAAAGACACAGCCAATGAACATGAAAACACAGCTTTAGACAGTCCGAATGTGGGATTCAAAAAAAGAAACAGTTATTACAGCCCAGGGTAAAACAGTAGAACTCCTCGGACATATTCATTATGACCTATTTTTTGCAAGAAAAATTAATTCTAAACGGGATGAACGTCAGAAATAAAATTAATTAATTAATTCTGTCTGATGTCCAGAGATGCAGAGCGTTACAAAGTAAGCATTTTGTCCACCACTCTTTTTGTCAAGAAAGTTAAAGTTTCAGCGGCGGTGAAATTGGGACACGCCCATGCTCTCACATCCGCCAATGCCAAGTACCCCGTAGAAAGAGTGAATATGAAAGTTCTAAGTATGTCGGCCGGGATACGAGGAAAATCAGGAGAACCTGTTCTTGGGCCAGCTGCCCAAGTACGTGGTCATAGGCATGGTGGATAATGATGCCTTTTCAGTTGATTACCCCAGAAACCCCTTTAATTTCAAGCATAACAATGTGGAATTCCTGGTCTTGTATTTGGATGTAGAGCAGATTCCTGCCAAGCCATTTCAGCCAAATTTTTGCTGATAACAACACAACTCGAGAATATTACAACCTTGTATTGTCCTCCGAAAAGCATTTGAAAGTCTGGTCTCTACCCATCAGCCGTACTGACTTCTCCCGGGGTTACACCCTGTTTGCCTTTGATTTGACACCTGATTCAGAATGCGGAGACCATTTATCATTGGTGAAAACCGGGAACATGAGATTTGAAGTCCGCTTTCAGCCACCCATTCCCCATACTGTGAATCTAATAGTCTATGCAGTCTTTGACAACATTATTGAAATAAATTAGAGAAGAAACATACTTTATAATTGCTAAAAAGCATGAACAGCCTGCAGATCACCAAACTCATGTCCTGTAATCCGTACACAGAAAATCTGTTTTATGGAGTGTTGTTGTGCAACGAACTGCCTGAAAAAATACTTACGGATCTCCCAACCATGATCATCGTCAATACTCACCGTTAAAATCAATCCAGAGAACACTGGTTGGCGATACATCTCAGAGAAGACGGAACTGGAGAATTTTTCCATTCCTATGGCGGCCCACCAGACTTTAACTATATTCCTGAGGAAATATACAGCTTTTTAATCAGAAACTGTAAAGAAATTATTCACCATACCCGACAGCTTCAAAACTGGTTTTCCACCGTCTGCGGGCAACACTGTATTTTTTTCCTGCATCACAGAGGGAAAGGACTCCCTTATAAAGATGTCATGAACCTGTATTTTAATGAAGTCACCAAGAATGACTATATGGTTCAAAGATTTGTCAGCACCTTGTCTAAGAACACTTCTAGAGGTTGTCAGGATCTCCCTGTATGCAAAGTTCTATGACCTATAATTATCTTAATAAAGAATAGGCAGGCTGTGTAATCAAATGTAATATTTTATTAAACAAAAATATAATTATATTTCAATAAGGAGTCCATTTATTCTTTCTGCAAGATCTGGTTTTCTTGCCAACAGGTATATCAGAAGCAGCAGCAGCAACCCCGTCCAGGGCAGAAGGTCTGAAGCTCTGCAGACATTCTCTCGTGTCGGCATTTGGCATGGTGGATGCCGGAATGTCTTAACCAGCCATGGCCTTGACAAAATCTTTACATCCCCTAGGTCCCCAATAGGATGGTATGTAGTGATGGGCGGTCAAGTTCTGCATTAGATTGACCATATTCGTACCGGCTAATGGTTCTCCATGAAACACAAACTCTCCCAAGCCATTCCAGTAGATTGTATTAGTGTTTTGCGAGTGTTCTGTATATTTCTTTGATTTATCCGGTGCACTTTTCAAAATCTCATCATACAGCCAATCTTCTGGGGTAGTAGGAGACTCTTTGACCTCACCTGGCTGTTCCCCATTGCTCTCTGCAGGCAGCAATAGCATCAGAGCCCCGGTTTCTTTATCTGCTTTTTTCATGAAGGTAAAGTATCTTTTCAAGACGGTCGTATAAAGTTTTACTTTGCATTGGCGCTCAAGTCACTACGTTCGAGTATGAATTTCATTTGTTGATCCAGTTCACTTTCCGTAGCACTTAAAAGGTCGCTGGAAGCTGGGGCTTTCTGTTGCAATTGAGCCATTTGTTATTGAGGTACCATATTTATACTCTCAAACCTATTAAACTAGTAATGAAAGGAATGGCCGCGCTTAATAGGGCTCCAAGAAACCATCCTTTCTGATTGAAAAGGGCTTTTTTCTTTATAATGGTAAGTTTTTTATCACTGAGTTTTTTTTTTTATCACTGCAATGATGTTTCTTCAGCAGCTTGAACTGTCTGGAAGTCATTGGTAGAGGGCCTTTTAAAGTATTGAGAGCTATTTCAGTCAGAGCATTAATTAAATCATCCGGAGCATCGCTCAGCACCGCTTTTCTTCGGTGTTTTAATTTGGGAAAATGGTTCAAGGGTTTCTTTAGAGTAAGTGGGCAAAAATCAGAGAGAAGAGGTCCGATACTTCAGTAAAATTTACTTATTCAGTTATAACATATAAATACATATGAATAGCATAATGCAGTAACAATAGATTATAGAAACAAATATATGCTTACAGTAATATATTAAAAGAAACAAACTTATGCTTACAGTAATATCAAAAGACACAAACTTATGCTTACAGTAATATCAAAAGACCCAGAGCCATCATCCTAGACCAGTAGACTGAGGGAGCCCGCATGTCAGTCTCGTCAGAGGATCAACTCGTGTGCCTAGTCCCAAATACCGGGCGGTGTGCACTTTCCCCACGGTTGAGCTTCCAAAGAAACTGAGGGCGGAACCTTCCCTTATATACTAATTAGGTGTCCTTGCCCAAAAGCGGCCTACGTGGAAGCAGTGTATGCAGAAGTGATCAGTTTCAGCACACACCCTTTTCCACGAGACACAGTATTGTTTTTCTTCTACATGGCCCTGACTGAGGCAGTGCCTAGTACTAGAAGACACAGTAATATGCTTACATGTGAAAAAAGCCCCTCGAAGTGAAAAACAACTCCTTACATAGCCTTGGCTGTATCTTTAGAACATTCCCGGCTGTTTTTCCCAAAACATTAGTCTTTGCAGCTGGTTTTGCACTGAAGTGACCAACACCCATCTGCACTCTTTATTTTACCTTTGCTTTTTACAGAGAAAAATCCTTCCATTACATTCGGCGACAGGAAACCTTATGCAGGGTCTTCAGCAGAGGCAGATTTCTTTTTATTCTGCATGACATGCTGGCTCTTTCTCAAATACTTGGAAAATCGCATGTCTATCTTTTCACGACGTACACTGCAGGCCAGTCGGGAGGAAACAATCCGGTACGTAAATAGAATTTGTCAGGCGTATGGGGTTTCAGATCCACCAACAGCTAAACGTTAGGGGCCCTTGTAGAGTCCTTAAAGGCCTCCATGAAATATGTAACCCTCCCAGGGTACATTTGACACACTAAATTGGTGATTTGAAGCTTATCTCCAGGGTTTTTAAAGACGGTGATGTAATTGGCATTCAGATTTATCATTCTACTTTTCTTGCCTTGAAAAAATACATTTTGGACCAAGTAAATGATAGACAAATTCCTCTAATGAGTATATTTTGTGAAGGCCCTCTCTATCTCTTCGCTATGGCTCACCTGTTCCATCAAATCGTCGACGATCATCAAGCTAACTCTGTCAGGCGGCAATAGTTCATCGTCACTTAAGGAAGAAGGTAACCCCTTCAAAAATTTTGATTTGGAAATCGTGCTAACAGTTTGTCGTACAGAGGCTACCAGCATCTATAAAACCAGAATATATTGTCAGGGTGGCGAGAAAGCTCCAAATGCTTTTTCACATAATGCAATTTGCATGAACAGGATGTTCCAGAAAATATTTTTGAGAATGGATGCTGGAGTGTAACATCAAATCCCTCTTTAATATCCATAGGGGAGAGTTGTGAAATCAGGCAATAGAACCCTTTTGTCGTACACCACTCTAAATCTTTTTCTGAGTGGATGATTTTGCAGAATCAGATTCTTTTTGTTCCTATGAATCTGCTCGCCATGCACCATTATTTCTTTTGTAAGATCGTGGTTTATAAAACTATGCACTAGATCTATTAACGAGTGTTGGTTTACCGATCGAGCCATTTTGTGCATTGAGAGTAACGCCTTCAACCTTCATACAGACCTTGCCTTTGAACGTTTTTTGCACGTAAATTTTCGGACCCCCAGAAACAAATTCTTCTAAGAAGTCATCAGGATCTAGTTCACTGGTGAGTTCACATAAATAGTCACCGAGCGGTGGCGTGTACTGCCCAGGCAATGCTGTGAAGATAATGGAATCTGTATCATGATATAGAATCCTCAGCCCTAAACAATCCAGCAAATTGTACAATTCTAGGTGGGCATAGGCCATTGTGAAAGCGGCTATCACCACATTGACTGGGCCAGGGATAACGTATTTGTCATCCGCATACCTCCACTGAACTTGAACAATTTCGTCGCTGACAAAGTCAAAATAGGAGATCCGATACTCATCCAAAAACAGGTAATCAAAGAATTCTTATGTGTGTTTAGTAAATGTAGTGTTAAGTTGGTTAGGCTTCTGAACGAATTTTCCCCAAAGAGAATTAAAAAATAACTTGGGAATTTGTCTGTTACCGGGGTTTGAGGCTATGTTTTCGCGCTCTAATAATACACCTTTGTTTACGTAATAGTCATCAACATAGCTCTTGCGGGATGCCTCATCCTGGGCCCACGATGGCCAACCAGAGGACTCCTATTTGCCTTTCAGATGAATTTTGATGTAATTAGAAAATAAATCTGTGGTGCTCTGTTCATAGTGTCATATCTCATGAATTTTTAAAACTCTGTACCCTTTATCTAAGGCCGTTAGCATTTCAGCGTTGCACCAGGTTCCTGTTAAGACCTTTCCTGATCATTGTGACGGCAAAGGCTGGTTGATGTCTGGGTTTCTGCACATGTACGGCACAGAGTGAACAACAGTTTACCACAAATTCTTAAAGGGAGGACTGGAAAATACAATTTGTGAGGAGTTAGCATTGGTGATTTTAATGAGCCCGAAGTAATGCTTAAGATCGTCAAACTCCTCAAAAACAAAGGTTGGATGTCCGATAGGGTTGGTCTTTGCTTTGTTGACGTAAGGTACAGACTTGGAAAATCGTAATAATGAATTTGCTCATTGTCTTGAACCTTATCAAATAATTTGATAGTGTTGGTGCACCCTCCAAACAGAGCATGATGGGGGTTGATAGGTTCAGGAAACTGAAATTGGTTTAAGAAATCCTAAAGCTCCGAGTCCTCTTTTTTCATGCGTTCCCATTGGTGCTCCCAAATAACTTTAACCGCCAGATTAAATTTTCCTTGAAATGTCTTCAGTTTGTCGTCAAACATTTTAAACGATTCGGCATGAGACATACCTATGATAGGATGTTTGGCTTGCGCATCGTAGCACTTTGGACAGCTGTGATAAAAGCAACCAGCAGACTCAAAGGCCGTCGGCACACCCTGAATTTCGGTATAACCATCTAGATAAAATGACCCCATCTCTATTTCACTGTGATTCAGGGCATGCTGAATGTTTATTTTTTCCTTCTCAGAAAGAAACATCATCTACTGAATAGAAGCATAAGAATAAGCTTTGTGAGTGCTTTTGTAATTATCATTCGGAATTATTCCAACTGATTTATTAGGCATGCAATTTTGTCTGTTCATGGACAGACAGAGAGAAGCTAGGGTCATACACTAAAAAGGATCAATATTACCGTTCCTGAGCACTTCCTCTCTACATTTCATGCAAGCTGTTCTCAAAATAACCACGTCCTTTGTACAATAGTAAGCCATTTCTTGTCTAAAGTTGAAGGTTTTGCTTTTAATCGAGTTGTACCAAGATGAAAATTCCTCTCTTTCTTTGCTCATCATGCATTGAATGCCGTAATATTTAGGATCTGGGTATGGCCCGATATAATTTAGATTTTCAGTGGTGTTAAAAAAATGGGGAAAGTACCTTTTTTGAGCCAGGAATCCCATGGCTTTGGGCATACGGCTCAATTTCATAGGTAAGAAGTTCAACAAGTTGATAAATCTCAAGACATAATCTTCTTCTATAAAGCACATTAGTTTACATCCCTGAGTTGTAACAAATGGAGTTTGCCCGTTCTCAACGAGATATTTAATTAGGAAATAACCGTCATACCTCTTCGAATTGTTAGCTATGAACATGTAATCTTGGAATTTCGGGTGTCGATATCTGTCGAAGAACTTTGCTACACAGTCCTCACCGGCCCGACTCCACGATTTACCATTCCAATGCATGCAGTAGATGTAATTTGGGATGTGTGTTTCACCATGTTGAGGCCACTCAAAATTGTAGAACACATACTTTTCATGGAACGTTCTTTGCAGCAAGCTTTGAATAAAACACTGATGATTTTCATCCAACTCTTTCATTACAACTCTACAAACGCGACAGTGTCTGGGGCGACACTTGTGAGGTTTTGACTCAGCTTTCACGCTGTATCTCTGTTAACAGAGAACACAGACTTTAAGGACGTCGCAGATGCTATAAGATTGAATTTACGCATTTTGTGGAACTTGAAGCAAAGCCTTGATCGGCAAAAACAATTGCAATTGGTGCATCAAAAAGCCTCACCCTTAACCCATCAGCAGTCTGTAGATAAACAGACATCACAGTGATAGTCGCAGTGATGTCATGAGGGGCTAGAATATCCCGTGTAGCAGAAATCGCAGATATAGTCAAATCCTAGAAATCCTTTTAGATTCAAAATGCTGTAATAATGCTCATTGTGCAAAAACAGGAACGCCACCTTTGGTTTAATGGCACGGGGTGCTTCAAATTTTAATAGAGTGCTGGTGTTCAGTGCCTAGTACCAGACGATAATTTTAATACTCATTAGCCTCTCAAATGTTTCACATCTGAAAATGCTACTTTCTGATCCGGTGATAATCCATCCCTGACGTGTCATTGATGGGTCTCTTGTTCACACAATTTCTGGTTGTTTCTGTACCTATTGTTTAATACCACCAGCAAGCCCCTGGCAAAACAGCACTGATTATCCGGGTTAAAGGAGAGATCCGAAGATGCTTTCGTTTCTTTTGCATGATTTAAGTCATTGAAAAGGGTACACGCTTTACGTCTAAGAGGTCCACCACAAGTTGGGGCCCTCACAACCTCAACGATTTGCATCAGACTGGAATCGGCGAGTGTTGAAGATGGACCTTACTTGTACCTGAGGTAGAAGGTTGTATTACTGGCCCGTTCAACGTAGTCAAGCCGTCGGTAGGTAAGTGTTGAAGTGGGGATCTACTTTTACCTGAGGTAGAAGGTTGTGGGGATTTTACATTTGTGTCTAGGGCGCTAGGCTGTTGTGAAGGACCTGGATCTGAAGACCTTCTGGCCTCAGAAAAGGTATAATTCAATAGCTCCAGCAGAGAGTTAACTATTTCATCAGAATTTAGAACCTGGAGCAAGTTATTAAGGATGTCAAAATTGTTGATCGGATGTGTAACTGGGGATGGTGCTTGAAAAATTTGAGGAGATTGCGATGGTATGGGGATTTTAAGGGGCCTTATAGAATATTAAAGGTTATCAAACATCTCTTTTAACAGTCTCAGGATTTCACTGGATGGTCTTTTCCTACCTTTAGTTCCTCCAGGATGTTCATGGTCACTGTCGCTATCGATATTGCCGCTGTTGCTGCTGCTGCTTCTATACCTGTTTTCAGACATGACCTAAATTTAATCAAAGGGTGCAGTTATGAGCACAGAATATAACAATTTGCAGTCAATGTTATTTTAATGAAAAAAGTAATATAAAACGTATCCTTTAATCTCAGTTCAGACCCATGTAAAAAGCATACATATGTATGAAATGTACTCTCATTTCGGGTCTGGAAATGTACACAGAAGACTCTGATTCTACAATTCGATCCAGTAACCGGCAAAGGATGTCAGCCACCTGCGCACTCTCCAGTCTTTCTCAGTGTCTTCGCTCGTTGTAATGACGAAGGGAATATCGGGGTGAATAAGAAATTCTACGCCAAGGCCCGTAGTTGGAGTGAGGTGTTGACGGCAAAGGGGTCCGCCGGAGGGCTGAACGGCAGCTGTTATTAGAGGGCATCGGTGATAGCGAAGGAGAATGCAGGAGACTCGAACAAAGGCTGATCTCAGAGGGTAAGGGAGAATGCTGAAAGCTGCTCTCAGAGGGTGGCAGGGTTTGGGCAGTCTGTGGATTCTGCCAGTTTTGGTAGATTGATAGATTTTCTAATCAGTCCAGCAGCTGCGTTAAAACACCCGGCGGACTGGGATCAGGAAATAAAGTTTAACCTTCACAGTTAAAGACATCTTTTCCAAAAATCTGGAGCTATGTATATAGCCTATGTTTCTTCGATAAACTGAAACCTAAATGACACTTAGTGCGATTGGACAGATCAGGGGAATCCCTTTGAGAAGCTGTTTCAGACTGTAAAGGGTTATCGTCCAGAAAACAAAATGCCTGAGCTCTTTAAAACAACATTTCCCCTTCCAGTGCACACAGCAGCTCAAACAAAATGACCTGATATTAGTTTCAAGGTAACCCTCTCACCACCGGGAAGCCTTATAATAGTTCTGTCAGGGTGTAGCTGCATTGATACATAAGCAAATAAATCGCTTGCAACATCTATTTATATGATAGATAGATTTTCATTTTTAAAACAACCTTTATTAATGTATCACAACAAATTTTCCATTATACATCCGGGCTTATACACAAATATTCTCACACACACACACACGTGCACGCACACACCTACACCCGCACACGCACAAACACACACACACAGTTCATGTGCTTAATTAATCCCTGCACATTTTAAGCCTTGTCACCCCCTTTCAAGCCCGGTTCAGACAGACAGAAGCCTGTAAATATAAAAATTCTATTTTTATGATAGCTAGACAGACTCTCGCACATTATAGGCTATTTGTAATCAAAGTACTCTTTAACAAAACAAACACGCAATCCCTACACCAAGATGGATAAAAACTTTTTAAAAACAGACAGCCTGATGGAGACAAAACTTAATTGATTGGATCACCTGTTTCAGTAACACAAAAGACAAACTACTATTGCTGACTTCAGTAATTTGAATTTGCACATTAATCATCATACATGTAGAAAGATAGATAGATAGATAGATAGATAGATAGATAGATAGATAGATGTAAATATAAAATGCTACAACATGTATTATACACACACAATCGCGCTCACACTCCTAAACACACATAGAGATGGTACTGAGCATAATAATTAACTGTAACCTATGATCATTTTGGATTTTAAACTCCCAAACCCCACTCATTTTAAACAGATATAATTAAAAAAAAAATGGGACTTATAGAGTAATAGATCAGAGAATCAACTTGGAAATATTGACCTAAGGATAAAATTTAAGGATTCAGCCATATGTTTTTTAAAGCATTCTCGTTTGACGCGTATAATAATCAATAATATGACATACCATGATCTTGATTGTCGGGACTCTCGGGAGAATAGTCTCTATTAACAATAATTATATTTCATTTAGTCCTATCCATAAAAAATAAATAAATAGAAGACATTGTTCTAATGATATAATGAAGACACACCATTTTGTCCTTCGATGAGATTCGGATTCATTTTTCAGTATTAACGGCATTACCGGGAGCCCGGGATTCCTGGCCATTTTTTATTTCCGCATTCCCGGGAATGACTGCTGCACAGTATATGTATATATATATATATATATATATTGTGAACGGTACCCGGGCACAGACAGGCGGACATGTTGTTTTGACACCACCACACGTTTATTTACAATAATATTTACAAGAATAGGTCACCAAGACCCCAAACAATGGTCACAAAGACCTAGTCACGTGCACAAACCCCCAAATACCCAATGTCCTGGCCACAATGCCTTTCTTCGGGCCGCCTCCACTCTTCACAGCTTCCTACCTCCACCCGACTCCAGCCCTGAATGACGGAGACGGCCCTTTATGGGGACCCGGATGAGCCCCAGGTGTTCCCGGCAAGCTTCTGGCCACGCCCCAGCGTGGCGGAAGTGTCGGCTGTCCTCCCGGCTGCTCCCGGGCACCGCAAAGTCTTCCCCAGCACTTCCTGGTGTGGCAGGAGTGCTGGGGAAACAAATCCCCAAGGCATTGGGGCGCCTCCTGGCGGTGGCCACGGGCCCCTACAGGGAAGAGCTTCCAAGCCCTTGACCCGTGGCTCCCAAAACAACCCGGAAGGCGCACCCCACGTGATCCAGGCCGGGCTCTGACCCTCTTCCGGTCCCTCCTGGCGTCCCGGCCGGGTCATAGCCCCTGGCATCCCTGACAGTGCCCCACAGCCAGCGAAGACCACTCGTGGGTAAGAGCGACCCGTCCCGCGAGGGCAGCAGAGCTCCGAAACGGGTCCCACTCGAGGATAGCCGGGGTCCGGCCCCGCACTCCTAGCAGGGACAGGGCGGAGACACAATCCGACACCAACCCATGGTGCATCCCTGTGCCTCGCACAGGTTGTGCTCCCCCCTTTTACCGGCACCCCGGGGCCTCCTCGGTAGGCACCCCCTCCGGGACCTCCACGCCTTTGTTCTGAGCCACTCGTTCCCCGTTGGCTCCTTCAGCTGCGAGCGCACCTGCGCACCGACAGAGATCCTTCTGCAGGCGGCCCGACATCAGAGGGCTGTTCCGCCGAAGGGTTCCTTCAACTCGCCGGGTCCGTCCCTACAAAGAGAACACAGGGGCAGAACCGCTGCCAAGCACCCAGCTCGTGCCACGCACGGGCAGCGTTCCCCTCAACCGCACCCGGCACTTGCCTGATCGGCACCCTCTCGCGGCTTCCGTGTCCTCTCGACGATGGAGTCGCCGGCACCGCCGCTCTCTCCGCCCGGCCTCAGGGATTCCCTCTGCTCTCCCAGAGGGCAGCCAGCCACACGCTGCACCCAGCAACGCTGTCTCACCTTATCGGAGGAATCGCACCCAGCCCTTTATTCCTCCCTTCACTCTGGGACGCCCTGACGGTTTGAGACTCCTTATGGAATAAAAGGCGCCTCTGTCCCGTCTGCGTCCCTATAGTGCGGCGCAAGACCGCAGCCAACTCGGGCGGGCGCTAGGACCCGGGCACTTAGCAGCCCGTGTCCCTTCAGCGTCCTCACGGACTCCCCCCTCGCCGCGCATGCAGTCCGCGGCGCCGCACCTCCTGTCGGAGGGCTGCTTACTCGGAACTGATCATTGTCTTCACAGCCTTTTCAGCAGCCCTCCCATATGCTTTACGGAGTCGGCTGTACTCACCGCTCCGCTGTACCTCTCCGGCTGGAGATTCCAGCGTCGCGCCCGTCCTGTCGATAGTAACGTTCTCAGCGCCGCGCCTTCTTCTCCAGTACCAGCACCTCAGCCCGGAGGGCACATAGCACCTGTAACACACGCTGCCCGGCGGGCTGAAGGGACGCCTCCAGCTCCGCCAAAGCAGCCGGCAAAGACAGGAAGTTAACCGACGCGGAGCCTACCTGACTGTCGGCCTCCGACGCCGGCCACTTCCTGTGGGCCTTCTCCTCCGGCCCAATCGGGTCTCCCCCCTGCCCGTGATGGACATTCCCTGGTCCCGCCTCTCTACAGTCATCGGCGGGCACGCAAGACACACCGTCCAATCGCGTGCCTGTCAGGGGGAGGGACTTCCGGTCCGCGGCCATCTTGGCTCCCTTTCTGCGGCGGCGACGTGCTTGCCGGCAGCCTTGCTGTTGCCAGCGCCTCTCGAGCTGCAGCGTCTCCTCCTTCGCAGCCCTCGCGGCTGCCGCTGTGCTGCCGGAGCCCCGCAAACCAGCATGCGCCCGCCACTGACGCGGATCCGGGAGGTCCCTGCCTGGAAAACAAAACACACGCCCGGCCCCCAAGGGCCGGCTGCCGATAGGCAGGGAACTCACCTCCCAGGTCCCGTCAAACCGAGGAAACGTCCTCGGCGTGGCCTCTCTGGACGCCATGCCGTCCCGGGCGCCTCCAGCAACGGCGCGCTCGTGGAGACCGCTGCACTCTTCCAATGCACGCCGCCCGCCCGCTTCAGGGAATAACGGCCCTCCTGCGGACCCCTGGCGGTCCGTGGGGTTCCTTACCCCGCGGGGCTGTGTGCACGCAGCACCCGCGGTACGTGGGTGGGGTCCCCTGCTGCACCGGGCCGTCCACAACAATATTTTTTAGAACAGGTCTCCGCCTTGAAACAGGCGGAGCATCCTGCCGACTACGCCAGATGTGAACGGTACCCGGGCACAGACAGGCGGACATGTTGTTTTGACACCACCACACGTTTATTTACAATAATATTTACAAGAATAGGTCACCAAGACCCCAAACAATGGTCACAAAGACCTAGTCACGTGCACAAACCCCCAAATACCCAATGTCCTGGCCACAATGCCTTTCTTCGGGCCGCCTCCACTCTTCACAGCTTCGTCCTACCTCCACCCGACTCCAGCCCTGAATGACGGGAGACGGCCCCTTTATGGGGACCCGGATGAGCCCCAGGTGTTCCCGGCAATCTTCTGGCCACGCCCCAGCGTGGCGGAAGTGTCGGCTGTCCTCCCGCTGGTCCCCCGGGCACCGCCCAAGTCTTCCCCAGCACTTCCTGGTGTGGCAGGAGTGCTGGGGAAACAAATCCCCAAGGCATTGGGGCGCCTCCTGGCGGTGGCCACGGGCCCCTACAGGGAAGAGCTTCCAAGCCCTTGACCCGTGGCTCCCAAAACAACCCGGAAGGCGCACCCCACGTGATCCAGGCCGGGCTCTGACCCTCTTCCGGTCCCTCCTGGCGTCCCGGCCGGGTCATAGCCCCTGGCATCCCTGACAATATATATATATATATACACACATAGTATATATATATATATATATATATATATATATATATATATATATATATATATATATATATTTATATTGTGAAGGACAGCCGGGTCCCATGCCCGGCAGAGACTCCCCTGCTGGCTGCTTATGTTCCAGGAGAGCCACCATGGGCAGTCCAATATCTCCCCCGGCAGGCTTGGTGGCAGCCTCCCTGGCCGATGGCGATTCCCCAACCACCCGCAGGGCTCCATGGGAGATGGAGTCCTCCACAGCTTGGTTGGGGCCCGGGCTGGCCGCTGGGGGGGGCTGTCTGCTTCCAACAGCCCGGCTGGACGAGTCTTCAGCCCCATCCCCGGGTGGACTATAAAAGGGCCCAGCCAGCACCACTCGAGGAGCCAGGGTCGGGAGGAGGAGGACTACGCTTGTGGAGAAGTGGTGGTAGAGGAAGAAAAGTGTTGTTCTATAGTGTTTGTGCTTTGGGACTGTGTATTGCCTGTGGGTCACGGGGAAGACGTGCGCCCACGGGTGAAGAAAAATAAAGTCTTTGTGTTGTTATATGTGCCTCCGTGTCTTTCTTTGTCAGGTCAGGCGCCTATATAGCGCCTTTGTTACAATATATATATACAGTATATATACATTTACACATTTTGTTTTAGTTGATTAATAAAGTTGATTGTATTGAAGCCTGAGACTGAGCCTCATCTTTTATGTGCAAGACAGTGACTCATGCATGACATGATACCAGAAGTGTGGTCCTTGCACCAATAGATCCCCAAGAAACACATCATATTCCACTACCCCTGAGACTATTCTCCTCCCTCTTAAGTTTAAAGGGAAGAACCTCAAGGTTTGGACTGTCATATCAGACACTTCATCCTGGCCTCTTTTAATAATGAAGCAGAATACCCTATTCCCCTGTGTCTTGACCACCTGCAAAACAGTCTCGTTATAGATAGAGAGAGGCTTGCTATCGATGACGTAATTCAGGGTGTCAGATTTGAAATATGCACCTTTGTTGACTAGTAATGTGGGAGATGGATTCTCACTGGAGGACCCGAGAAGACTGGAGGACTGTACAACTACTGTAGGTCCTAAAGGAGCCATATTAGAGAACTGTGTTAGGCTCAGGGGGAGCCTCTCTGACCAACTTTGCATGCCTGAAGCGAGCCGACAGTGGCTTAGACTTTAAATAGGAATACACTGCGGACAACTCCTACTACAAGGAAAGGGAAGACCTGAACTTTTAAACACCACACACTTTTTGATTAAGGATGGCTTTTGTATTGGGTGACTTTGGATTGCGAAGGGGATGGGTGGCTTGAACAGTTGGGTGTGCCAAGCAAACTTAGGGAGACAGTTTTGAAAATTACTCACAGTCATGTTTTGGGGGGTCATCTCAGCATGGAAAAAACAAGGGAAAGCTTTTTGAAATGGTTTTATTGGGTGAATATGGGCCAGGGTACTCAACAATACTGTAAGACCTGTCCCGACTGTCAAATAGTTTCCACTCACAGACCTGCTAGGGCACCTCTTGTACCAATGCATATTTTATGATCTCTCCTTTGAAAGGGTGGGATTAGATATTGTTGGCCCACTCCCCAAGACTAAAAATGGGTTCCAATATATGCTTGTGTTAGTCGACTATGCCACAAGATAACCAGGAAGAGGCTGTTATGTGATAGGCAGACGTCCAGACTACTGTAAAGGCTCTCAGAAATGTTCATGCGTTTTAGTATCTCTCTCAAGATTTTCATTGATCAGGTTATGCCCTTTATTCTGCAAATGGATTTGAGTGCTTTTGGTTTAGGAGTGGTGCTATCCCAGTCTTTCAAGTGGGAGGAACACCTCATCATGTTTCTCAGCAGGAAACTGCTACCCGGGAAGCAAAATTACTCAACCATTGAAAAAGACTTTTTAGCAATTAAGTGGGTGTTGGAGACCCTTCGTTACTACCTCTGGGGACAATGGTTCACAATGGTGACTCACCATGCCCCGCTTCAGTGGCTTTATCGGCAGAAGGATACCAAAATCTGGCCTACTCTGTGGTTTATTAGCTTTCTGCCTTTTACCTTTGATTTGCAACCCTGGCCAGGCTCTACACATGTCAATGCTGATGTCCTATTACTCCTGGCTGAATACAATGGGGCTTGTTGCTTCATTCCCACTGATGTGACCAAAACTGGGGGGAGGGATGTGACAGACAGCAGCAGGCTCACTGCCTCAGCAAAAAGTATGCAGCCCTGCTACACAACACATCCTGCCTCAACGATGAGTTTGCAGCTCCCGCGTAATGTGCCTGTCGACCATAGAGTGATCGCCGATCCACAGGGTACTTTTATTTGACCAATGACTTGGCCAACTTTCTCTTTGTCCTCTTTCCTCCAGGATAATCCGATCCCATTCTCAGATCCACAGCCGCAGGACTAACCTGATGTGGAGGATTATCATTACCTTAACTAAAGGAGGCAGCCGAGGCAAAATGACTAATGAAGTCATCATTGCTTGTTTGCTGTGCTTATGTGTCGTGGAATGGTAGCTCTTGCTTCAATAAAATGCTTGCTGTTCCCATTTTAAGTTGATCAATAAAGATGATTGTTCTGAAGCCTGAGACTGAGCCTCATCTTCCTGATGCAAGATGCATGCGTCACAAAAGAAAGTAAAATGTGGTTATTCATTAATTTTATCTTAATAAATTTATTCATGTTGAAGTTGAACTGAATTGAATAGTAGGTAATAAATGTTCTAGGTATCACTAGGCTGAATATTTTGCTCAATTTAAGGATGGATAAACCAACACTGGCGCCCTGCCCAGGGTTTGTTTCCTGTCTTGCACCCTGTGTTGGCTGGGATTGGCTCCAGCAGACCCCCGTGACCCTGTAGTTAGGATATAGCAGGTTGGATAATGGATGGATGTATGGATAAACCAACATAAAGCCAGAAACTTTAGTTATATGATTAATCTCTCTATGGATCAAAAATTCAGAATACACGTTGCTCTAATCATTTCAAATGAGGTTGAAAAATCATTATTGTAGCGCAGTTTACAAATGATAGACCTACCTGGGCAGGGTGCATGTTGTATTACTACATGTTGAATTTAATAGCTTAGTTTTATTGGAAAGTTGATAAAGTCCTGCTTATATTGTAGAACAAACTCAGTTGGCACTTACTGTATCTTCTTTGTACTCAACCAAAATCATAAACTATAGACATTTATTTAGATTATTGTTATCAGAAGCTTCAAGATCCTTATTTGAGAAATTCTGTCTGCCAGTTGTAAGGGCATCACAAGGATGGAGTAGTGCAGGGCTAAGTCCTACAAGAGACCGAAGGGATGAAGGCAGTGTGACATTAGCATGAGAATCCCTATCTTTGCCAGTTTGGAAGCACAAGTATCAGCAGGAGCCTTTAATCAAATATGCAGAATGGGTGTCTCTTTGGAAATTTGTACAATTAAGGAGAGCAGAATGCTCAGAGATGCTGAAAACTAGGTTTCAAAGATGTTAAGCTTTTTACGTTCTCTTTTACTTTTGCCTGTGCCAAATATTTTTGATATGTGTGCATGTGCTTTACTTTTGCATTTACTCCTGACAGATTTCCTCAGTGCAGAGTATTAGTTGGGAGGTGGCCACACCAATTCCACTATCTTCAATAAAGGAAAGATGATGAGCATTGCAGCCATGATCCTGCAGAGTCAATTCCACTAGATCGGAATGCCAAACCCTTAACTTCCTAGAGAAATCCTCTACTCCCAACTGTGCCAAGGTCAGAGATAGCAAGATAAGTGGTTCTAAGGTAACCTAAATCATACTTTACAAACAAATGGATCAGCATCACTACCTGGAAGATCCTAATCATGAAACTATATGATTTATCAAGTTTGCCTTAAGACTGGGTACCAGTCTGATGAGTTAAAAAAAGTTCAATGAAATGAACCCTTATTTATAGAAGCCACTTTAAAATGGCACCTACTGCGCTAACTGCTGTGATTTGAGGACTGAATTCATCTAACATTTAAGAATACACATTTAACTATGACAGGCATCAAGTTTATTTTAAATGACAATGCAGAGTGACACTTTTGTATTTAAGATAACACTGTCAAGGCATTCATAACAACAACACTTTTTATAACACATTTTCATGTACAAGATGTAACTCAAAAGTTTCAAATAAAGATAAACAAATTACAAATAGATACAAGTAAAAATGAATAACAAAAATAATAGATAAGAATAATTCAATACTCATTTACAAAAACATATATATACAGTGGAACCTCGGTTCACGACCATAATTCGTTCCAAAACTCTGGTCGTAAACCGAGTTGGTCGTGAACCGAAGCAATTTCCCCCATAGGATTGTATGTAAATACAATTAATCCGTTCCAGACTGTACAAACTGTATGTAAATATGTAAATATATGTAAAGATTAAGCACAAATACTGTATAGTTAATTACACCATAGAATGCACAGTGTAATAGTAAACTAATGTGAAAACATTGAATAACACTGACACAATACACCCAGGCTCCCTGCTCAGCTACACGAGCAGGCTCACTTGCGCTCTCTTTTTCTCTGTAGCACACCCCCTCACTGTCAGCCCCCGCCCCCCTTGTAAGCGGCACGCGCTCGCTCGTGCTCTCTCTCTCTCTTTCTGAACAGAGGGGAATATTTGAACAAATCCGAACTTTAATTTAAAAACCAACCACAAGAAACCAAAAAAGTAACAAGATCACGCTATTTTAGCCTTACAGCCCGATCGCTGTAAACACTTTTTTTAAAATGAGTGTTAAGCACAGAGGAAAAAAAAGGAACATTTGAAAAAAGAGAAAAGTAACATTGCAACAATTCACACTACGAAATTAACTTTTGAAAAAGGCAGGCAGTACGTGCACGCGAACCATCCCCCCAACTCCACCCCCGGCACAGGCAGGCAGGCAGATAGGCAGGCAAACACGTGCAGCAATCTCCCCCTCCCCCTCCCCAGCAGGCACGTGGCCCGCTCTCTCTCTCTCTCTCAGCTGTAGGCAGGCAGTCTGACCGAGAACAATGCAACACATACGGAAATCATCGGCACGCACAAACTGAAAGGGAAACTGGCTTGTTTGTATACCGAGTGTGTGGTTGTGAACCGAGGCAAAAGTTTGGCGAACTTTTTGGTCGTGAACTGAGTTCTATGTGAACCGAGACGTTCGTGAACTATATAAGTAATGGGAAAAAAGTCTTTAGAGTTGTTTTAAAGCCTCTATAGATAAATGCAATAGTTTGGTCAAATGATTGGAGAGGAAATAAAAAATAAAAAAAGGTCCAGGGGCATGGTCCTGGAGAAAAAATCTAAATCTGTAGCATTTCCAGGCCACTAAACCACACAACCCCTACTGGGCATTCTACCTAACATAAATGTACTTAAGTAGTTTTTTGCTGGTTTTTAAGTTTTAGCCTGGGAGATTTGATGCAGTGGGTCTCATTGACAAATTACATGCTTATTTTTCAAGATTACAGGCAACAGCACAGTACTTTAACACTCGTCAAATGGTGGTGGCAAAAAAATCTAAGATTGAGACTGGAAATTCAAAGGAGGAGAAAAAAAGAAAGAGACAAATAAATGGGACATTGGGTATAAATTTATGGTACTTGTAAAAGTTAGCTTTTTTCAGTTTTATTCTCTCAATCACGATCACGCTGTAACAACACCCCCCTCCCCGCCCCGCCTCTCCTGATCTGACTCTAAGTAACAGCACCAGCGTAAATTCACGCCAGGGGCCTCATGTATAAACAGTGTGTATGCACAGAAATGTTGTGAAAGAACGTTGACGATGACAATATAATTTTTAAGATGAAATGCAGCAAAATATGTTCATTATATTATATAGATAAAACTAACTTAATTTAAATAATCTGTATTGTTAATAAACACGTGAAGACACGGTGCCGCAGCGCTAGCTAGTTCTCAGATTGATCCTGATTGATTGATGTATGCTGGAAGGATAGATGGATAGAATAATTAAAACATGTACTAGGAAGATATTTCAATGTTCCCTTAAAAGTTTTGAAGAATCGTCATTGTAAGCTTACAGATGGCTTAACGTCTATTACAGGGCTGATTGTGTGGTGATTGGGTATTTGGAGAAAGAAAAATAAGGACAGGAATTGGGTGTTAGTACGTTTGAAAGAGACAGTACTGCCACCATGTTCCCATGTTTAATAACATGCTTTCATTCCTATCATCATGAAAAAGATATCACGTATATATCTCAGTATTTTAATTATTCAGACAGCTGTAATATCACAAATGTAATGAATTCTGTGTCCTGTCGGAGGAAGAGAAAGAACCACGTAGTGATTCACACACAGAGCACAAAGACGATCAAATACAAAACAAAGCATTTAACGTGTTACTTTAGTTATGATGGGATTTGAGAAACTAGTAAATTAATCGATTTTAGGATGAAGTTTATGATGTTCTACTTTAATGACAAAATAAACAACGTGATTAAAGTGGAAATTTCGAGATTAAGGTTGGCATTTCCTGCTTTTTTCCCCACTGTGTGCCTATTTTTTTTTCTCTATACCCTAATAAGCTTTCATACGACACTCAGATGTTGGGGTACGACTCGCCTTTTCACGCCGACTTGGATATGTGACAACTTTTTTTTTATTTCGGGTACTGCGCGACTTGGGGGACTTGAGCTTTTGAGTTTCTCCGACACTCTGTCACTCGATCAGCTTCCTTTTGTTGATTATACCACTGTTTAAATCAACAAATAGTACATTTTTCCTTGCCTCCACTTGGTATTCACTGAAATTCTTATATTTTCCCCCATGCTTTTCCCATTGTCTTCTCACAGAAGGCTGAGCTTAAGGGCTAATTATATTGATTTGCATATTCATAGAGGCGTAATTCTGGGAGGAGTTGGGGCGAGACGGAAGGCACGTGCACGAGCGTTACTTTTCACGCTGACCGGGATTTATGTAGAGGAAGATTGTGGAAGTTGGAGTACACACAGATTCCTGCATGTATATTTTTCTTTGCAGAAGCACATTTCGGCTTTTGTGCTTACGTCATGTTATAGTGCAAATTCTACGCACTGCATTATGCATAAGGCCCCAGATGTGATGCTGTTCGTTTTCAAATAATATTACATTAGTGCAATGATGTTTTCTGATTGGTACTATTTAGGTCATAAAATGATTTCTTCAAAATGTCACGTATATTGTCTCTTTCTTTCAGGTGTGTAATAGAAACCACAGCATAGAGAGGAAGTACTGTCCCTGTATGTGTGAGAACTGTTAACATTTGAATTTGATAACTGCATAAAGCGCTGAACTGACCTGATAAAAGGTCATAAAATAATGAATTCCAAATATCATATATACCTACATCTCTTTTTTTTTAGACATCATAAACCATAAGGTGTATACTAATTCTGTGTGAGCAAGAATACTCAATAAAACTGAATAAAAAAAATTTAAAGTGACAGTAAGATACGAAGAAGGCAGATTCACCAGTATTTGTGTGTCAGCTTTTATCCCTCCAGCTCAGAGAATGTCTAGTTCCATTGCCTCAAAACACTGCTCACATCTACAGTTATTCCCAATTTCAAACTAATAGTGTCAGATCCCTAGGGAGGTAGTATGTATCGTGACTGAAAGAATAAAAGTGAAAAAAAAAAGTAACATTTACAAGTACAGTACTATAAATGTACACGGTCTGTTACAGACACAAACTAAATGTATGTGTGTACTGTATAATATAAACAATAAGAGCAGCTCACTACTGGAAACGGCAAATATAGGAGGCAGTCAGGATCGAACCGGGGACTCTTGATTACAAGTCAGCGAATCTTACTGCTACACCACAGAAGCTGTTGTAGCATCCTTGAACCTTTTGTGAAAGTGTTTATTTGATCTTTGGACTTCAGGCTTCACACATTCTATAGTTTATGCCTACATTTTGTAACATTTATTACTAAAATATGAAAAAGTTTCTGGTTTAATAATGTGTTTACACAGATTACTGTAGAAACAGAACACACATGAAATGCGTGTGTTCCAAATAACAATCTATTATTTCCACTCTAAAACTCCAGCAGTTCACTCCCAGATAATCAAACAAGGCATGAGCTGGGAGAAGTTTGTGAACGTTCTGCAATGGCGGGGGGATGGAATAGTAGGCTGCTTGCTGTTTGTCTAAATTGGCACATTTACAGGACAAAAGACGCTGATGGAGAGGTTCGAACGGATTTAAGGTGGGCCAGATTTACGAGTTTTCTCGTAGGCTCTGGTAATTCTAGTGTTAAAATCAGATCTAAAGGATGCAGGTAACCAATGTTACAATGTTAAAATAGGTGAGATGTGCTCAATTTCTTTTTATTGGTTAAGCAGTATGTTGTGCTGATAGAAAGACTGCTCAGTGCTGTACAGCTCATGGCATGTGTATTTACATCAACACAGAATTGTGCAAGAACTTGGTGTAAGTGTCTAGCTACTGCTCACCGCTGAGTTTGTTACTGTTAGATGCAGACCTTTTTATTTGCCACTAGAATTTGCTGCCATGTTTATAGTCACAGTTTACAGTCCCCCCAGCACAAACTCTTCAACATCTCCTTGGACAATGCTACTGTTCCAACATGCTTCAAGAATACTACCATTGTTCTTTAGCCAAAAAAGTCTGCAATGTCCTCACACCCACCATCATGAAGTTGTTCCAAGAGGCTTGTCATGAGGCACATCAAGACCCTGCTGCCTCCTTCACTGGATCCCCTGTAATCAGAATATAAATTTAATATTGTATGTCACTGTGCTCTATATAAAAAATATTTTTATAAATCAACTCACATGTACAGCTAACACAAGGCCGGATTTAGCACACAAGAGCTCATCATTTAGAACTGCTAGGCAAGCATTAGAAGACAAGAAAGGGACAACTACAAAAATATGCATTGTACCATTTCTGTGTGACAGAGTCAGCATGACATTGGAACTTCTTTTCCTTATTTGGAATGGCATGATTTACCTAAGTGGGACCTGCACATGGAGAAAGGGTATAAAACCTTGGAACATTGCCCTGCAACATCTTTGAAGCCGATGGACAGATGGGAGATGCTGTCATCTGAGCTGGAAAATCCTTCCAACACAGAGGCAAAAATGACAGACTCTACACAAAGGTCTTGTCATGGCTTCCCGTCTGTTACGTCATGTAAAAAAAAGAAGTTAAGTTATTTTCTCTTATGTGATTTCTTACCACCATATCACTAAGGGAGGAATATCTCCTCTTTATAATATATCTATTTCGGTTCCGGTTACTTAAGATGCCGCCATTACAAAATAACTAATTCCAACCAGGGAGCTAGCGCCCCCTACTGGATAGACCTTTGTAGTTTGCATACTGCTGAAACCGTTCAACAGGCAACAGCATAGCCACAACCCTCTGTATGGCTCTATCTCACCTCGACAAGAAGGACACTACGTGTGAATGCTGCTGGGCCTGAATGCCTCCCCCTGCAAATTGATCCTAGATTTCCTAACTGGACCTCAGTCAGTCAGGATTGATAACAGCACCTCCAGAACCACCACACTGAACACCGTGTGATTAGTTGCTGTTCACTTTAAGGACTAACAACTGTGCAGCGATGCACAGCTCAAACCACATCATCAGGTTTGCTGATGACATGACTGTGGTGCAAAGCCAACAACCTGTTCCTGAATGTAGATAAAAACAAAAGAAATGGTTGTTGAGTAGAACTGGAATTAGCAGAAACCACGCTACACTGTATATCGATGGCTGAAGAATGGAGATTGTTATTAGCACCAAATTTCTTGGTGTTCACCTGGCAGAGAACCTTATTTGGTCCCTCAACACTAGCTCCATAGCCAAGAAAGCCCAGCAGCATCTTTAATTCCTGTGAAGGCTAAGGAAGGTTCATATCCCACCACCGATCCTCATCACCTTTTACTATTGAGAGTATCTCGAACTGCTGCATCACTTTTTAGTTTCAGAATTATACCATCATGGATCGCAAGACACTTACGTGGATAGTGAGGACAGTTGAGGAGATCATCACAGTCTCTCTCTCTCCATTAGAGTCTCTCCCCTCCATCACGGATATGTACACTACACACTCTGTCCGCAAAGCTACCATCTTTGTGGAGGATCCAATGCATCGTTCACATAAACTATTTACCCTCCTGCTGTCTGGAAAAAGGTACTGAAGCATTTTGGCCTTAATTACTAGAATGTGTAAGAGTTTCTTCACTCAAGCCATAAGACTCCAAAACACTAAGGGCTAGATCAAAAACAAATATACACCTTCCATCTGAAATTGGTTATGTCTTTATACTTATTATTACATTTATTATTATAAAGTTAAGTTCTTTTTACTTCCAGTGCCATGTTTACATCTGTTCGTTCTATAAAGATATTGTCATATTTGGACACTTTTTTGCAACCTTAGATATAATAAATGTGCATTTGTCAGTGCTGCATCACTGTTTGTCTTTACACTATCTTGTAATAGTTGCACATGCTTGCACACATGCACTTTACATTGTTAGGTGTAGTTTTGTGTTCTAGGTAGCACTGTGGTCCTGAAGTAATGCTGTTTTGTTTCACTATGTATTGTATTAACTGTTTATTGGGGTTGGATAATGGATGGATGGATGGATGGATGTTGAAATGACAATAAGAGGTACTTTACTTGAAAAGAATTGGAAAAGAAGCTGCAAATGAAAAAAAATAGCTGTATATTTTGTATAAGACTAATAACTTCAATGTGAATCATAGGGCATGTGAGAACATGAGGTCACCAATTAAAAAGAATATTAGGGAAGATAAAAGGCAGTTATAGAGGAATATATCACATAAGGTGAAAGATGAAACAAGGAGATTCTTTCAGTATTTTAGTAGTCAAAGAACAGTCCAGGAGAAAGTGAAATGCATCAGGAACAGTAAAGGGGAATTAAAAAGTACAGACAGTGAAACAGCAGATGCTCTAAACCTGCATTTTTGTGAGGTCTTTACATTCTTAAATTTCCCTTAGGATCAATAAAGTATCTGTCTACTAAGGAGGCACTGGGTGATTTGGAAATTGTAGAATGAGTAGTCCTGCTTAGATTAAATAGGCTGAAATCAAACAAACCACCAGGGGCCTCATGCATAACGCCATGAGTAAAATTCACTCAAAAACATGACGTACAGACAAAAGTAGTGAGTATGCACAACAAATTTCATATGCACAACACCGTGCGTAAGCCAACTACCACACACTTCCGATACATACATCACAGTTAGTGTGAAAAGTAACATTTGTGCACGTAAAAAATACGTGAAAAAAACAATTTTAGCGAATGTGAAGTAGAGGCAAAGAAAAATGTATTATTTGTTGGCTTAAGCAATGATATAAAAAACAAAACAAAGTTGATCAAGTGATACAGAATCAAAGAAACTTGAAAGTTCAAATTCAGAAAGTCACACAGTGCCTGAAATAAAAAAAGAAGTGGTCAGATATCAAAGTCACCGTGAAACGGCCAGTCGTTGTCCATTGTCTGAATGTCATATGGAAGTGTATTAGGGTACTGAGAAAAGTAAAGAAACAGGGACACAGTGGAATAAAAGATCGAAATTTACACTTTAATCACATAATTTATTTTGTCATTAAAGTAGAATGTCACAAACTTCATCTTAAAATCATTTAATTTAATAGTTTCTCAAAACCCATCTTAACCAAAGTAGCATGTTAAATGCTTCGTATTCTATGTACTATTATGTGTGTGAATCAGTACGTGCTTCTTAAACAGGCTTTCTCTTATGCTGACAGGACACAGAATACATTACATTCATGATGTTACAGATCTCTGAACATTTTAAATACTAAGATGTATACTTGATATTTTCATAATGATACAAATTAAAGCATGTATAAAACATTGAGGCACATTGGCGCAGTGGTAGTGACGAGCTGGCGCCCCTTCCAACGATTGTTCCTGCCTCTTGCAAGATGCTTGCTGCCCTGTGCGCGACCCTCAATAAAATAATTTATTGCAGCACTATTGTCTCTTTCAAACGTACTAACCCCCGATTCCTTCCTTTTCTTTCTCCAAATAATCAATTGCCACACAATCAGCTCTTTAATAAATGTCAAGCCATCTGTAAGCTTAGAACACCGATTCTTCAAAACATTTAAGGAACATTGAAATATATTTGTAGTACATGTTTAATTATTTCATCCATCTATCCATCCAGGGTCACTCCAGCCCCAGCAAGCATACAGCATGAGGCAGGAAGAATCCCAGAATGGAGCACCAGCTCATTGCTGACACTGCACCATCGAGTCCTTGAATATTTAATCATTAACAATATACATTATTTAAATGAAGTTAAAAATGTATCTGTATATATATATATATATATATATATGTATCTGTATATATATATATACAGTATATATACTTCAATGCAATTCATCTTTAAAATTATATCAAGAGTTTCATGAAGATAGTGCCTGGAAATCTAAATTAACTTAGAAGCCAGTCGTCATCATATGTAAATATGCGCTCTCAATTGAATTGAATTCCTTTATTGTTATTGTATGGTACAATGAGATGCAATCTGCAAATCCTCCATTACACTTATTTTCCTATCAAATGGTAAAATAACAGCAATAATAATAATAATAATGATAATAATAGGATAAAAAAACAGTGAAAAATATACAATATGAAAGCATAACTGTCTCAGGTTGTGTAATATTACAACTGTAATGCAAGTTGACAGTGAGGCAGATCAGGACCAGCGTGACCGCGACTGAGAGATTAAAAACTGAATAAAAAAAAATGCTAACCTTTACAAGTACCATACATTTACACCGGCTGTTACAGACTCATATCAAATGTATGTTTTTATTGTGTAATAGTAACAATAAGAGCATCTCACTACTCAAAACGTTTATTTTGGGATGCAGGAAGGCTCAAACCCTCAAACATTTGAATATGAGTTATCAGTTCTTACTGCTGTACTACCAAAGAAGTCGTGACAGCAAACTACACTAACCCGATTTATTTTTCTTCAGTTATAGTCTTGAATAAAAGCACACTTGTTCTGTTATATTTGTACCTTTTGTGAAAGTGCTTATTTAAAATTTGGACTTCGGTCTTCAAACATTATACATTTCATGTCAAAATGTTGCCGTTAGTACTAAAACATGAAAAAAGTTTGTCTTTTAAGTATGTGTTCAACATTTCTTGCATTTCCTCTCATCCTACTCTTACACAGATCTTTGTAGACACAGAACACACATGAAATGCATGTATTCCAAATAATGATACATTATTTTTAGCCTATGCAGCCCTAGGTACCTCACTCCCAGAGAAACAAGGCTTGAGCTGGAAGAGCTTTTTGCCCTTTCTGCAGCAATGGGGTTGGGATAGTAGGCTGCTTGGCACTTGGGCTTATCGACATATTTACAAGACAAAAGACACTGATAGAAAGGTGCAAACGGATTTAAGGTAGGCCGGGTTTACAAGTTTTATTTGTAGGCTTTGGTAATTCTAGTGTTAAACAATAAGTGCTGATCTATTTTTTAAAAACTCATAAGCAATCACTGTACAAAACATTTCTGCCTGGTAAGTGGCATATATCTTTTAAAAAGTCCAAAGAAAATTTAATTCAAATGTTTACATAATATGAGGGATTTTACATGTACTGTAGGTCAACTGATGTTTGAATGAACAGCTTTCTCCAGCACAGAGTGCCACTCCCCCAGTGAGATTTCTTTCATCTGTTAAACCTTAGGAATAGGTGTGATTTCAACACCCTCAACTACCACTTATTGGAAGAGGGGGCAGTTATTTATTTATATATTTATTTATTTAGAACCCTAAATACAAAGAGGACTGTTTCATTTATGTTAGGTAGAATAAATGTTGTTGTTGTTATTTCCACATTTCCAAGGTGGGAAAAGGAAGATTTATTTCTTCACTTTGGTTTTACTGTATACAACTCTTATCTTTACCTATTAGCTAACGCACTTGGTTGTCCTTTCTAGAAGACCGGTGATTTTGTTTTTTTCTTCTGCAATGGAAAACAAAGGAAAAAATATTTTTGGTATTGTTGGTAAGTGTAGATTATCGAAATATATGTTGTGTGAACCACACAAGCATACACTTCCTTCTTTTCTTCTTTCTTCTCCTCCACTCCTCCTCCACTGGCAAGCTTGATTCCTCTTCCAACCGACCCAATGGAGTGAGTGCTCCAGATGGCTCATTAGTGTTAACTGGAAATACTCCCAGATGTGATGGAAACCCAGTACAGCAGGGCTCCGCCATCTCTGCAGCTTCCCCCTACCATCCCCCATGGAACCCAACAGGGCAGCATCAAATTCCATCTCCCAGCATTCCCTGTTGGAATCCGTGGTTCCAAAGCCACCCAGGGGGGCTGCCCTCAACCAACCTGGGGAAGGTAGTGTCTTGTGGATCTTCTCTACCCCAGTCCTTCCATCTAGCTGGTGTCTCGGCCAGGTAATTGCCATGGCTGCACATCACAATTGTTATGATCATACTGTACCTCTTCAAACTGTCTTTTTAAATCTGACTTCAAACTAGACAGTAGTTCCAGCTAGTCATTCTGTGGTGAAGTCTGCTTTCTAAGTCTTCTTTCACTCTGAGGTGAGTTTCCAAATTTGTAGCTAAAGCAGTTTTCTTATTTCAGAGGTTTGCAGTTTCTGGCCTGTTGACTGCATAATAAGTGAGTCAGTGCTATTATTTTTTAGTTTGTGGCTCTCTACTTACAAGTTGTTTATCTGCCCGTGGAAATGTCATTTCGGGTGAAGGAGAACTGGAGTCATGGGGCAGAAGTGACCTTTGATCAGATTGCCAATCCAGCACTGACTCAGCTGTAGAATGGCAAGCGCCATCTTCTATGCGGTGGTGAGCTGGGGAGGCAGCATAAAGAAGAGGGACGCCTCACGCCTGGACAAACTGGTGAGGAAGGCAGGCTCTATTGTAGGCATGGAGCTGGACAGTTTGACATCCATGGCAGAGTGTCAGGCGCTGAACAGGCTCCTGTCAATCAAGGAGAATCCACTGCATCCACTGAATAGTACCATCTCCAGACAGAGACGACAGACTGCTGTCATTGTCCTGCTCAACTGACAGACTGAGGAAATCATTCCTCCCCCACAATATGCGACTCTTCAATTCCACCCAGGGGTGTAAATGTTAACATTATACAAAGTTATTGTCTGTTTTTACCTGCATTTTTATCACTCTTTAATTTAATTTTTTTTTATCAGTATGCTTCTGCTGGAGTATGTGAATTTCCCATTGGGATTAATAAGGTATCTATCTATCTATCTATCTATCTATCTATCTATCTATCTATCTATCTATCTAAAGGGGAGATGGCAAGTTTACCGAGGTCTCCTTGACTTTGACTGTTTTCTATCTTATCTGGCCGTGGTTCTAGAAATAACCGATGGACATGTATTTTTGTTTTTCATTTACTATGTGTTAATTAGTTTCTACTTTGTTTTTGATGTATCTGAACAAATCTGTATCTGTGTATGTAATAGACCTGTGTTTAGTGAGGCTATAATCTATTCTTGCATTTTACCTTGAGAGTTGTTGTAGCACTCTACACCTGCACGTCCTGAGGACTGCTATGCAAGAACAAAGCACTTTCTACTCTTGTGTTATATTATAGACACCCATCTAGCTCTGTGAAGAGGATTAAGTTTGTACTCTTCTGGGTATTGTAGTTAGTTTTTTTTAACACCCATTGTATGCCCAGCATACCTGGGAGGTGGGGTTCTCTCTCTGAAATGCCTTTCCCAATACAAGGTTCTTTTCTTTTTTTCTTTTTTTAGGGTTTTTGACTTGTCTTCTTAGATTATCTCAGGTTACAACGTGAGCTACCACAACTATGCTGATGACACACAGCTGTACTTATCTATAGCACCTGATGACTCCGACTCTTTTGATACACTAACACAATGTCTTACTGGTATTTCTGAATTGATGAATAGTAATTTTCTCAAACTAAATAAAGAGAAAACTGAAATTTTAGTAATTGGCAATAATGGATTCAGTGAGGTTATCAGAAATAAACTTGATGCACTAGGACTAAAAGTTAAGACGGAAGTAAAATATTTAGGGGTAACCGTTGACTGTAATCTGAATTTTAAATCGCATATTCATCAGACCACTAGGACGGCATTTTTTCACTTAAGAAACATAGCTAAAGTTAAACCCCTTATATCATTGAAAGATGCAGAGAAATTAATTCACGCTTTTGTTTTCAGTAGACTAGATTACTGTAACGCACTCCTCTCAGGACTACCCAAAAAAGACATAAATCATTTGCAACGAGTGCAGAATGCAGCTGCTAGAATCCTAACTGGGAAAAGAAAATCCGAACACATTTCTCCAGTTTTGATGTCACTACACTGGTTGCCTGTGTCATTCAGGATTGACTTTAAAATACTGCTTATGGTTTATAAAGCCTTAAATAATCTCGCTCCATCTTATATATCGGAATGCCTGATGCGTTATATTCCAAATCGTAACCTTAGATCTTCAAATGAGTGTCTCCTTATAATTCCAAAAGCTAAACTTAAAAGAAGGGGTGAGGCGGCCTTCTGCTGTTATGCACCCAAAATCTGGAATAGCCTGCCAATAGGAATTCGCCAGGCAAATACAGTAGAGCACTTTAAAACACTGCTGAAAACACATTACTTTAACATGGCCTTTTTATAACTTCACTTTAACTTAATACTGATACTCTGTATGTTCAATTTTTCATAATAATTATTCACAGTTGCTCCAAAATCCATACTGACCCCTACTCTCTCTTCTGTTTCTTTTTCCGGTTTCTTTGTGGTGGCGGCCTGCGCCACCACCACCTACTCAAAGCATCATGATGCACCAACATTGATAGACTGAAAGCCAGAAGTCTACGTGACCATCATCATCAGGTCCTTCCATGAAAACCCTAAATACAAAGAGGACTGTTTGACTTATATTAGGTAGATTGCCCAGAGGGGACTGGGCGGTCTCTTGGTCTGGAACCCCTACAGATTTTATTTTTTTCTCCAGCTTTTGGAGTTTCTTTTTGTTTTTTCTGTCCACCCTGGCCATCGGACCTTACTCTTATTCTATGTTAATTAATGTTGACTTATGTTTATCTTTTATTGTGTCTTCTATTTCTCTATTCATTTTGTAAAGCACTTTGAGCTACATTTTTTTGTATGAATATGTGCTATATAAATAAATGTTGATTGATTGATTGATTGGGGGGTTGTCAAAAAACAGGGTTGGTTAAAGCCCACTGACACATTCCTTGTGTGATTTTGGGCTATATAAGAAATGAATTGATGTTGTTATTATACAGTATATTTAATTGTAGAACAATCAGAGGCTGAGCTGTTTTCTTCTTTGCAGCTAACTAGTATTCAGTTACAAGAGCTGATCACTAGCACCGATTGGTGCTTTGAGACTAAAAACTCAGTCTCTGATGAGAAAGATATATCAATGTGAGTAGGTAAAAATAAGGCTGTTTAGGTTAAAATATATTTTTTGAGAAACCTCTATGCCTGTGAAGAGTGATCAGTCCTCTTTAGTATCCAGTTAGCTTCAGCAATCTTGACATTTTGACAGTGCCTTATTGAACATTTCTTTCACTCACCCCAGTAAGTTAAGTTATTCTTTCGAGTGTGGTGATGCATGTTTGTTTTAAAGAAAACATATTTTTTGTTATGATTTTCTGAAACATTATCACCAAGGTTATGGGCGCAACTATTACAGGATTCACTGCAACTCACATCACCTTCCAGATTCCTTGGACAAATATTTTGGGATTTCAGAAAGAATTGCTACCCACTCTAAGGCAGATCGAGTGCTGCAGGAGTTTCAAACTGTTTCACTGAACCTTTTACCCCTTTCTCCAGATTAACAAGAAAAGGTAATTTTACTTTATGCTGTTTTTGAAAACTTATTACCAAAATAATAATGGCAGGGATGGGTGCTGTGGTGGCAAAGGTAATAAAAACACTATCTCTAAAGTTAAAATCAGGAAAAGGCATTCAAGTTAGAACTTAGGATCTAAGAGCGGTTTTCATTTTACTGAAATAGAATATTTTAATAGACAGAAACAAAATATTGCACATATGAATGTTATACCCGATACTATGACAGATTGTTCACCAATTACCACTTCCATTAACTTTGACCAGCTTTACGGTCTTTAACCTCCATAGCATTACACCCGAGCATCACTCGGGCTGTAAAAACAGTGTTAAAAGCATTAGTCCCAAGTGTCACTCGGGCAACTATATAGACATACCAGTTGAAATACCCAGCATTGACTGGGAGGAAAATAAAGCTTTTTTTTAATTGTTTGACAAAAACATAATTATAAAAAACAACTTTAAAAATAAAAATAAATTAACAAACAATAAACCTGGGTTTTCTTCCCGGGTCCTCCCTGCGTGGAGTTTGCATGTTCTCCCTGTACCTCTGTGGGTTTTCTGCGGTGGGCTGGTGCCCTGCCCGGGGTTTGTTTCCTGCCTTGCACCCTGTGTTGGTTGGGATTGCCTCCAGCAGACCCCCGTGACTATGTTGTTAGGATATAGCAGGTTGGATAATAGATGGTTGGATAAAGACTCACTAATGTGCTTGTCTTGCGGTGTTGTGTGTATGTTATCATCTAGTTGATGCTTGGAACCGGCCAACTGTATTTAATTTGAAAAGCAACAGGGTCGCGGTGGTGCTCAAACGTAAAGAATGCTGGCAGTCACCTCCAGTTCGCCCTCGTATTTTTTTAATTGTTTGAGAAAAACATAATTAAAAAAACACAATGTTAAATTTTACGCCGTTTGGTTTGCTCTCTCCTTAAGGGGTTGGGATTGATCTGTTCTTAACTCAATTTTTTTTTTATTTTGTAAAAACTTGATTGTTTTGTATGGATTGTAATAAAATTAATAAAAAAAACAAAAAACACAATGTTAAAAATAAAAATAAATTAAGAAACAAAGACTCACTAATGTCCTTGTCTTGTGGTCTTGTATGTATGTTATCATTTAGTTGACACTCGGAACTGGCCAACTTTATTTAATTTGAAAAGCAACAGGGGTGCTGCTCAAAAATAAAGAATGCTGGCAGTCGCCTGGTGTATACTAACTGTGTAATCCCATGCTGTTAAAAGCACAGGATCCTGGAAAGTATTTAAATCTTCAGAACTACTCTGGGCATGTCTCTGCTAGAAGTATTCATGTTGCCAAAGTGCGCATCGTTTGTGCATTAGCAGCTAAATAACTGTTTTTCTTAGGAGGTTTTCTTTTGCCAGTATATTTCCACATGTAGAACTCTATTTAATTTTAAAAGCAACAGGGGCGACATGGCGCTCATACATAAAGAATGCTGGCAGTCACCTCCAGTTCGCCCTCTGGTGGTTGTTCTGAGTGTCAACTGGATGATAACATGCATACAATACTGCAAGATCACCCCCTACCCTACCCAGAAGGGGGTGGGTTACGGCTGAATTTCACCCTACAGTATTTTTAGTTGACCAATGAGGCACATGTGTACCAAGTTTCATGAAAATCACTCCAGCCATTCGGAAGTGATGCTGGAACATACATACACATATTGATTTTTATATATATAGATATAGACGTTGCTCCCAACGATTACTCAGTCTGTAAAAGTGGCAACAGTGTTAATGCTGAGCGTTGCTCGGGAGATAATACAGACATGTCTTGCACAAGTGACAGGCCCAATTATGACCCAAGCAATGGTGCAGACATGTCTTCTCCTAGCCTCATAATGGAATTTCCTAAGTAACACTTTTCAGCTACCCAGATTTTGCAAGCTCTTGACAATGATACAAGCAGTGATAATGAAGTGAATTTGTCTTCAGACTGAAACGGACAGTGAAATCAAAAGTGATTCTGATAATTCTGAAAATAAACTCATGTCAATCACACATGTGTACTGTGCTGTTCAAAAGCTGATCAATCTAGAAAGAAAATCTGCATATAACCATGCTAACATCATCCCGATTGTGACACTGGATTGTGTATTTTACCGTGCTTCAGGATATACCACACAAACGACACACTTTGACAGTATATACAGTATTAGCATTATTTATTATTATTATTTGTATCATTATAATACTTTCCACACTTCTGATTTTGTACTTTTAGTGTTTGGCATGTTTCACAGTAGAAAGATGAAATTTAATAAATATGTAATTTTTCAAGCCAAAAATGACAATTTGTTAGAAAGGGCTCACAGGTCTTTAACAAAAAATGTGCGTTCAAATGGGTCATGGGAGCAAACACAGGCCCAGCCTTTTTTTCCTGCCTTTCAGTGTGCAGTCACCTTTGCCCCTCAGAGTCAATCGCTTACAACATCGGTCATGCATAGTCTGGTTCCCTCAACCTCCTCTGTTTCGGTCATACCTGTTGCCACTGTTTCCTCTTCCATACTCCCATGTTCCTCTGTTTTGGTGCATTGCTGCTGATCCGTCTGTTTCAGGCATCCCTGTTGCTGCTGGCCCCTTTGTTCCTGCAATACCTGCTGCTGCCCCTCTGTTTCAACTGTACCTGTTGTAGCTTGAACCTCTGTTGTTGGTGCTGCCCCTTCAGCATCTTCTGTTGTAGCTGGACCTTCTATTGCATCTGCTGCTAATAATCAGAACTCATTCCAACAAATCAACAGATTGTTGCTTAATATTGAAATAACACACCCTTTAAATGTTGCTTATGCCTATGAATTAGTATCTTACAAGGAGCTATTTAATAGTATTCATGAGATATTGTATGGGATTCTGCATAGGTTTTCCATTACTTTAAATCCAAATGATGTTCTTCAGTTAGAAATGCGTGCTGATTCCTTACCTAATAGTGTTTTTATGCAAATGACCAGAGTGACTCTTAGGATAGAAGTTTTTCTTCAGCAGATAGAGTATCTTCTTCAGAGTAATGCAAGTATATTGGAGGATGCTTCTCTGATGTTAGTAATGCAGATAGTTTTGGTGACCTAATGGTGGTGTTAAGAACACTTGAAAGGTCACCAGTCTACTCAAACATGAAATGATCACAAAGAAAATATGGGATTTACTTGTTATAAATACTGGAACCAGCTCTGTTTTGCCTTTTGTCTGCTCACCTTAATGGATCCCCAGAACAGACAAAATACACAATTATGCATGCAGGAAGTGTACAATTTCCATAGCAGGGCTGGACTATCTGAGAATGAAAAAGTTTTCTTTGTAGATGTTCATAAATTTAAAAACTTATTAGATGTTAAAACTGTCATCTTATGCAGATGCCCAAGAAATTATAAACTTTTTAAAGTTTGAACGCTCCCGCAGTAGAAACCCTAACACAAACTTTTGGTTTTGCAAAATAACTATTATTATGAAATTCTAAATCTAAAATGGTTTCTGGGTGTAAAATATTTGTTTGACTACACAAACTTCCACTCACCCCTTATCCATCACTGTAAAGAAAAACTGCAATTTTTGTTTTTTTCCCAACTACAAGCAAATAACAGAAGAGATTATTAAGTGCACTGATTGCAATCACTACATTAAGTTCCAATTTTGTTTTATACAGCACATAACTGCTAAATTTGATGAAAAAATCAATGATATGGAAACATCTTTTGACACAGTAAAAATGTGCCCCCTATGTTAAAAGACTTATACAGTGAATGCTTAAGCAAAATCCCACAAATGCTGTAAATCGTTCAGAAATCAAATAATTGAAAATGAGGCAGAAAAGCATCAGTGCTTTATAGAAACCTTGAAGCCTGGTGATTTGTGTGAGAAGTATGTATTTTATGATTTTGAAAGTAGGTAAGAAATAGGAGTCCAAATTCCAAATTATGTGTACTGTGTGTAAAATCTTGGTTCTGGACTGCGGAAGACAGTGTACATTAGATCTTTGTCAGTTTAGTAGTACGTATAGACAGCAACTGTCAAAATAGGTGTTAATTTGATTGATGACTTTAAGCCCCGCCCCAAAATATGATTTATGAAAATATAAAAATATGGCAATATAAAAATATAAAAATATGAACTATACCCCGCCCCTGGAGTGTTGGACCACTGTCATAATTGATCATCTCTAAACCCTGCCTTTTAGGGGCGGTCTTTCATAAACCGATCACTTATCACTCCCCATTAACAATACTCACGCCCCCGAGTTACGCCTTTATCTCTGTATCCGCCTATAAGGTTAGGGAGAGGCGTATCGCTCCAACCCTTCCCAACCCTGACTGTGGGAGGAGACGAAAGAGTTTTTGTATAAAATTCTAGTCACTTAGTGAAAACGCTACGACACACAAAAGCAAACAGAATGGACGGTCTTGTGAACGCTCTTAAGAAACTGAAAGCCAACAGGGCGTCCAGTAGAATGTTACGGGAGTTACGGGAACCACGCTTCAGCTCTGTCTGGTACGATTCTAACTGTGCTTTGTGCCGGGTAGAGGTAAAAAGAAATGCCGAGGGACAGCTCACGATCGCCATTTCCAAGAAGGAGCCTATCCTACCCGAATATAACGAGGCCGGTCACGAAGAGGAAGATAAAGAAAATGTGATAAAGGAGCGAGTGAGTGAAATTAATTTTTCTCTAAAAGACTGGAGTTTTTTTAAATCTCTTATGCCAAATATTGATGAAGCTATTTATCAAGGAAAACTATCCGACCAGATGAAAAGAATTAAAAAAAAATTGGAGTAGGAGTTTAGCATGTTGAATAATTCATGCTCGGAGGAGGAGGAAGAAAACTGGGAGTCAACCGCCCCCTAAGTGAGCGGAGATAAATACAGAGGTCTTTTCCATAGTCTACATTAACCTAAAACCCTATCGAGATGTCTTTAACTAACTACCCTTCTGAAGCTGGTGCTAGCTGGGCCGGTCGTCTCCCTGTTCTCTCGGCCTCTGAGGTGGCAGAAGTCCTCGACATTTTGATGCGCTCTGAAGAACCAAGCTCCGGGGGTATGCAACACTGACTACCTGTTTTGGCCGGCTAACCTTCAAGCCAACACCGCCTACTCTACTCCCGACAATATGATCGACCCTAACCAACAGCCCGGCTACTCTGCAGCAGACCAGATGCTGACAGACAACAATGTGTTTTGGGCAGGTAACAACCAGCACCCCGACGGCTACGTACCTGATCAGGCCTGCTGGTCTATGGAACAGACAGCGGCAGTCAACGACCTGTTTTGGCCCGACGACATCGTACCTAACTCCGGGTACTCTGCTCCTAACAACTCTCCTTCAGACCCACCGTCTTGGCCGGATCTTCTGATGCCCTCAAATGACCAGATCTATTGGCCCGAAACTCAGTTACCCGCTCCGGGCGCTGAGGAGATAGCCATGCAGACCATGCATCAAGAAGAGACTGTGGACGACTTGGTAGAGGCTCTGGCCGCTTGGAAGCCATCGTCCCAGGATTCTGATTATGAGGGCATGAACACTGAACAAACTGACGGGCCCCTGGGTGAAACACTTCGAAAGACTCTGAAACTGATCAAGAGTTTGATTGCGGCTCTGCTGGACATAATAGTCGATCGGGACCTAAAAAGCACCTGTCAAGGTTGTTTCATAGACCACCCCAGCCAGACGCAGTATACCTGTCTGTTTGAGCCTGACTCTTTTTATCTGGTTAGCCGTTTTTAAGAGGTTCTGACTGTTTTCCGCAAACCGTGGCTCAGGAGCCTGGTCATAAAGACTCTGGGATGCTTCAACATCTTTCCGCCTTTTCACAAGGTTCATTCATTTGATCAAAATGCTGTAGATGAACTGGAAAATGAACTTCTATTAGCGAGGCTATTGTACAAGCCTTTCACAACATGGACTATCTATCTTACTTGAAAATACGTGAAATAGCCGATGCTTTCTCTAAAAGGCATTTTTCTGTACCTGACATGACCGATGCACCTTTGGGCTTTTACGGGGAGTACGACATAGAAAAATCAGACGAAGTGTCTGAACTCAATGTGCCGTTGCTATCAAATGTTTTAATAATGTTTTTAATACTGCTGTTTTGAAATATTAATAATGTTTTGAAAATTATCAATAAAGCCTCATTTGATTTTTAAACCATTGACATTTTTCTTTCACCGTCGGCGATGGAGGGTTACATGAAAAAAGTTTATTATAACTTGGCAAATCCTGGTAGCTTTGGGGGAAAAGACTCTTGAATTTCCCCTTGGGATTAATAAAGTATCTATCTATCTATCTATCTATCTATCTTTGAAAAGAGGTTTCGGGTCAGAAAAGTAATGACCAACAGGTGTCAGATTGGTTATCCGGTCAATATGCTTATAGTATTCACAAACCCGCTAGAAGGCATTTTAGGAGAAATAAGGTTTATGTATCCGATATAGACTCGCAATGGCAGATGGCTTTAGCGGACATGACAAATGTGTCCGAGCATAATCTGGGTTATAAATATTTGTTAACATGTATCGACGTACTTTCCAAGTACGCGTGGGTACGACCCCTCAAGAAGAAAACGGGTAAGGAAGTGACAAGAGCCTTCCAAGACATTCTGAGCGCTGGGCATACTCCAAAGAAGCTCCAGACCGATAAGGGGAAAGAGTTTTTCAACGGAGATTTTCAAAAGCTGTTAAAGAAGATCGGAATAAAACATTTCAACACAGGAAACGAATTAAAGGCCTCCGCGGTGGAGAGATTTAACCGGACACTAAAACCTAAAATGTGGAAATATTTCAGCGCTTATTACACGAGAATCTACATCGATAAATTGCCAGATCTAGTATACTCTTACAACAAAAGTTATCATCGAAGCATAAAAATGACATGTTAAATTCCTGGAAAGTTTTCAAAAATTTATACGCCGTAGCCAACCCCCCGGGTCCGCCGTTGTTTAAGTTCAAAGTAGGAGACACGGTTAGGGTGTCTAAAACCAGACATCCTTTTGAGAAAGGTTATGAACAAACATTTTCCGATGAAATCTTTACCGTATCTGAACTTGTACCTAGGGCACCGGTGGTGTACAAACTGAAAGACTACGATGGTGAAGAGATTGTAGGATCCTTTTACGACCCTGAATTACAGAAAATTAAAGTCGGGTCCACAGACGTTTACAGGATTGAAAAAATACTGGCTAGGAAAGTTAAGAATAAAAAACGACTCATTTTAGTCAAATGGCTTGGCTGGCCAGAAAAATTTAACAGCTGGATACCGGAGAGCCATGCCCAAGATGTTCAATAAAATCCACAGTGCTCCTAATCGACTCTTAATTCTCTAGCGGTTTACGATGGAGCGCAAAAGTTTTTTTGTAACTCTTCCGAGCAACGCTTCCTCAGACATTTTCCCTAACAACACAATTTCCAATTTCACAACGAAGCTTGCTAAACCCATAGAATCAGAAGGTTCTTGGGAAGTCGGTCTAACCGAAATTCAGTACCCACATACATGGAATACCATAGACAAACCGGATAACAAATTCTACGTTTCAGCTCCAGGGGTAAAAAAACATTACTACATTCCATGTGGATATTACGAAGGTATTCACGACCTACTGTCTTTTATGAATTCCACAACCTTAAGCCTACCCACTTTGACAGATGTTGCATCTGGATTTGTCCCTTCTGAGAACCCTGCGAAATTCAGTTATAATGCTGTGGAAAGAAGAGTCTACATGGTACCGGGTGAAAAGGATGAAACTATACACTTAAAAGGACAGCTGGGTTGAATATTAGGAGCGCATCCTGATCAGACTTGGGGTTTAACTTATAAGGCTCCTTTCCCCGCCGACATCAGGGCCGGCTTTTACACTTTGTATGTGTATAGGGATATGGTGTCTCGTCAGAGAGTCGGAGACAGCTATGTACCTGTTTTGAGGTGTGTTCATATAGAGGATCAGGTGAATAATATTACAACCATCACATATGACAAACCGCATTATGCGCCAGCCAGCAAGAATCATTTTGATACTGTGACTATTGAAATAAAGACGGAACCAGAACAAAAACGTGCCATTTCAGTTTGGTAAGGTGATAGTGAAGTTGCATTTCAGACCCGTCAGGCATTGAATGCACAAGTGAAACAATGAGGTCTTACCAGGACCCGACACCTTACATCCAATATTATCAGACCCAAGTGGGTAACGGCTTACCGGGATTCTCTGGATCCCCTGTAATGTATGGTGGGGGGATTGGAGGTATATTTCGAGGATTGTTTAGAAGAGCTTTACCTCTCCTGAAAAAAGGCTTTGACATCGCAAAACCACATATCAAATCCGCGGCTAAAAATATTGTAAAAGATGTGATCACAGGGGCCATATCCAGTGCTGCAGGTGGAGTCCTAGAAAAGCAGGAGGGAGCGGGCTTGATGGTCATGAGAAAGACAAAACGCAAGAGACCACCGGGGTCGCGTCAGGCCCCGACAGCTAAAAAGGCCAGGCGCACTATTTTTGCAGCATTATCTAAACGTCATCAAAAGAGGAACAAGACTAAAGCAAGCAAAAAGAAGAGATACATTTTTTAAGAAAAGATGGCTTTCGTACACAGAATGTCCGGAGAGTGTGTCAAATCTGAACTGGATCTGTTTACGGTGCCTTTCACTCAAACGACTGTAGATAAAAGTATATACGTTGAAGTCCCACCACTCTCAGCCCTCTCTGAAGTAGCTCCGCTAGAATTTCTCAAAGCCGGAAATGGGGAAGATTACCTGGACTTGAATAACACTCTTCTACACCTAAGGGGAAAGATAGTGAATGCTGACGGGACTAACATACCTGCCGGGGCAAAGGTCGGATTTGTCAACTACCCTATAGCCAGTTTGTTTTCCCAAGTTGATGTCACCCTCGGGGACTGTCTAATATTCCAGAGTTCAAATTGCTATCCTTACCGAGCGGTCTTAGAAGGCCTGCTAAATCACAGCCAAGAGACTCTTCATTCTCAGTTTGCTACAGGACTTTTTTACAAAGATACACTTAACAAATTGTAAGAGACAGACCCCGACGGAGAAAACATCGGTTTTAATAACAGAAGCGCCTATACAGCTGGTAGCAGGACTGTTGAACTTCTGGGGCTCATACATACAGATCTCTTTTTCCAGGAAAAACTACTATTGAAAGGCCTAGGCGTGAAGATTAAAATGGTTTGGAACAAAGATGAATTCTACTTAATGTCCGGTGATGCCGAACGTTACAGAGTAAGCATAACATCAGCCTCCCTGTTTGTAAAAAAGTTAAAGTTTCACCACCCATGAAATTAGGACACGCTCATGCCCTTACATCAGCCAATGCTAAATACCCTGTGGAAAGGGTGAATATGAAAGTATTCAGTATGCCCGACGGGATCCGAGTATGCAATCAAGAAAACCTGTTTCTGGGTCAACTACCAAAGTATGTGGTAATTGGAATGGTGGATAATGAGGCCTTTTCGGGATCTTATACACGGAACCCGTTCAATTTCAAACACAACGATGTAGAGTTCCTGGCTCTGTACATGAACGGTGAACAGATTCCTGCCAAACCTTTTCAACCAGACTTTGTAAGCGGCAATAGTGCCAGAGAATATTATAACCGGGTATTGTCCACTGGTAGAATTAATGCTTCCGCATCCCTCGCCCTCGGACCTTCAATCTAATAATATATGCGGTCTTTGACAACATCATTGAAATCAACCAGAGATGTAATGTTCTGTATGACTACTAATAAACACCATGAATACAAAACAATTAACAGAACTACTGTCCCAAGACCCCTACACCGAAAGATATTTCCGCGGTGTGCTGGCGTGTGATCAACTGCCGGAAAAAAATAACGGCTTACCGGCCATGTTTGTAGTGAATACTCACCGTCAAACCCAACCCGGAGAACACTGGCTGGGGATTTACCTCACAGAAGACGGAAAGAGGGAGTTTTTTGATTCCTATGGAAATCTTCCAGACTTTATCTACTTCCCGAAAGACATTTACCATTTCTTAAGCAAAAACTGTAAACAAATCATTTACAATAACCGACAGCTTCAAAGTTGGTTCTCGGACAAATGCGGTCATCACTGCCTCTTCTATCTGCATCAGAGAGGAAAAGGTCTCCCGTACACCTCTGTAATAAAAAAGTATTCTGAGGACGTGAACAGTAATGACTCTATGGTCTCTAAATTTGTTCGTTCCTGGCTTCCTTCACCGGGACTCTGTTTTTATCAGTACCCTTGCGTGCAAAGATCAGAGACCTATAAATATTTCAATAGACGGTTAAAGGATGAAGACACTCTGTAATGAGATAAAATTGTATTTAATAAACAAATAATTTTACTAATTAATAAGCAATCCATTCCAGTCTTTTTTTTCTCGGTTTCAGTCGGTAGGGGCTAACTTCTGTTTGTTGAGCAGGATGGGGGGCGGCGGGTGGCTTAAAACTTTCAAGGAGTTCTCTTGTTTCATCATTAGGTACGACAGAAAATGGAATATTCAAACCGGCCATGGCGTTTTCAAATTCCTTCCATCCCCGCAGTCATCTATGTTCAGGTATTGTATGAGAAGCGGTCAGATTACGGACCAAATTCACCATGTTGGATCCGACCAAAGGTTTACCTTCTAACAACAGTTCTCCACGATTATTCCAAAAAGCGTGAGTTGGATTAACGGACATTTTATGTAAAACAAATTCAACATTTTTCTTTGATTTTACAGGCACGCTTCTCAAAACCTCTTGCCAAACCTTGTCCTCAGACACCTTGACTGTTCCTCGCCATTTTCTTCTTTTGGTAATACGAGCATCAGACTGCTAGCTTCTTTATCGGCCTTTTTAACTAGCGTCAGATATCTCTGCAAGATAGAAGTGTAAAGCTTCACCTTCTCGTCAGCCTCTATATCACAGCGTTTCTGAAAAAGAGACATTTGTTGCTGCGGGACCAAATACTTTTTTGAGCATATTACATGTTTATGCTCTAGAAGCTAGTAAACTGGATATGAATGGCACTGCGACGCTTAAAAGAGCTCCCAAAAAGCCTCCTTTCTGGTTCAGAATAGCTTTCTTCTTTTTTAAGGTTAGTTTTTTGTCACTTATTTTTCGGACAGATGTTTTATTCTTCTTGAGTCGCTTAAACTGTTTGGGGGAAAGAGGTATATTACCTTTTAAAGTATTACAGGCTATTTCGGACAAAGTATTAATTAAATCGTCAGAAGAGGCGTTGATAAGAATTTTACGGCCGCGACAAGAGCAACGGAGTAAGGCCTTGAGAGGCTTTAAGTTTCTGCTTATTCTGGCCGACATGCTGACAGAATATGTAACTTTCTAAAATATAACGGTCGCGGGAAACCTTTTAGATGAAGCTTGATATAGTCTGAGAATAACTCAGAAGTACGTTCAGGGTAATGCCAAATCTCGTATACTTTTGAAACTTTATAACCTTTGTCAATGGCCTTTGCTATTTACACACTGCACCAAGTACCGGTTAAAGCTCTCTCATCCTCTGTGTGACGACAGTCGACAATCTGAGCTTCTGTCTCCGCACAGGTGTGACAGAGGGTGAACATTAATTTCCCACAAAACCTGAGAGGCAGGACTGGAAAATTGAGACCACGTGGAGGCTGGACGGTGGCTTTAAACAATCCAAAATACTGCCTGAGATCCCCAAACTGCTGAAAAATGATAGTGGGGTGACCGACCGGGTACATTTTTGTTTTATTCACAAATGGGTACAAGCTAGTGAAATCATTAGTGAATCTGTTCGGGCCCCACTGTCTTGTGGTACAATTTTATGGCGTTGGTATGTCCGCCGAACAACGAGTCCCTCAGTTGTATACGTTGAGGGAAATCACAGTGTTTTAAGAAACTTTGTAGCCTGAGGTCTTGTTTTTTCATACTCTCCCAAGAATGCTCCCAGAGCATGCACATATCTATATTAAATTTTGTCCTAAGTATTTCCAATTTTCTCATAAACGTTTGATACATAGCTGCACAAGTCATACCGGTTAAAGGATGGGTACTGTTTAAATCATAACATTCGGGACAGCCGTGATAAAAACAACCAGCAAATTCAAAGGCTGTCGGAACACCTTTAACTACAGCATAGCCATCAAGATAAAAGGAACCCTTCTTTACTTCTCCAAGGTTTAGAGCGTGTCGAATGTTCAATTTTTCTGTTTCACAGAGATACAATAACCATTGAATAGCTGCGTTTGAATAGTTTTTCTGACTACTACTGTAATGGTCAGAAGGAATTATGCCTACAGACTTTGGAGGCATACAGTTTTGCCTGTACATGGCCATACATAGAGATGCCAGGGTCATTCACTGAAATGGGTCAATATTGCCAATTTTGATTACCTCCTCTCTGAATTTAATGCACGTTGTTCTAAGATTTTTGACGGCATTTTTACAATAAAAAGCCATCTCCTCTTTAAAATTAAAAACACCATGCTTGACACTGTCGTACCAGGTAAAAAATTCTTCCTTTTCTTTGGTCATCATGCTCTGAAACCGTAGCATTCAGGTTCGGGGTAGGGGCCGATATAATTCTGATTTTCAGCCGTATTGAAGAAATGGGGGAAATAACCTTTTGCGGCTTCAAACCCCATGGCTTTAGGCATGGCACTCAATTTCATTGTTAAAAAATTCAAAGATTCTATAAAACGTAATTTATAACCAGCATCTGTGAAACACATCAGCTTATTTCCTTGAATAGTAACATTAGGGTTCACACCATTTTCAAGCAAATACTTTTGAATTGTGAGCTATGAAGGTATAGCCATGATACTTGGGGCGACGGTATCTGGAAAAGAACTGTTGTACACAATCTTTACCCACCCAGAACCAGGATTTACCCTGCAAGGACTTACAGTATATGTAATTAGGAATGTGCACCCCCGTTTCTTGCCGACCTTTAAAATCATAAAACAGTATTTCTTGCAACGATCCTCAGACTTCAAGGTTTCTATAAAGCACTGATGGTTTCATTTTCAATTTTTGTTTTACAAACACGGCATTCCTTGGGCCGACATTTATGGGGTTTTGAAGCATTCACTGTGTAAGTTTTGTAACACAGGGGTCACATTTTTGCAGTGTCACAGGCCGCTTCCATATCGTTGGTCTTGTTGTTAAATTTAGGAAACGTATGCTGAATAAAACAAGATTGGGACCGGCAGTAAACGTTGCAATCACCACACTTGACAAGTTCTTCAGGGATCGGATGGCAATCTGGGGAGAAGCACACGTTGCAGTGGCCTTCACAACGATGGCTAAGGATGGAGTGGTAGCTTGTGTAACAGTAGTCGCACAAGTATTTCACCCCCAGAAACCCCTTTAAATTCAAAATACCGTAGTAATGGTTGTCGTGTAAAAACATAAAATAGGTTTTGGGGTTTCTACCTCGGGAGCTTTCAAATTTTAAAAATTTCTCATTTCTTAGACACCTGTACCAGACAACAATTTTAATACCCAGCAAGTTTTCAAATTTTTTGCAAGTCCGCAAAGGACACTTTTTCATGCTCAGATAATCCAGCCCTGCTCTGAAGGTTATACGCTTCACGCATGCATAACTGTGGGCTTTGCCTCTACCGGTCTTCCATTAGGCTAAGCAGACAAAAGGCAAAACAGAGTTGATTCCCGTAATTATAAGAAATAATTAAATGCCTCATTTTCTTTCTAACTATTTCATGGTTGAGTAGAGATGATACCTTGCGGGCGCCATGAGTGCCCCCACTAGGTGACCGAACAATCTGAGTGACTAGCATCAGAGACTCATCAGCCAGCACACTCGCATGACTCTGAAGAAGATTCTTTATCTGCTGAAGAAAACCGTCTACATTAATATTAGAGCTAGTCAACTGTATAAAAACGCTGATAGGTAATGAATCAGCACGCAATTCTAGCTGTACAACATCTTGCGGATTTAAAGTTCCTGAAAAACTATCCAGAATTCTTTGCAACGTCTCATGAATACTGTTAAACACCTCCTCGTAAGACTCTAGTTCACAGGCATCGGCGAAATTTAAGGGGTGTCTAATTTCAGTGTGGTTAAAAGCAGGTCTGTCGATCTGCTGAAAAATGTCCTGACTGTCATTACTAGAGACGGCAGAGGGCCCGGCAATGCCTAAAGTAGACGAGGGTGAAAGTTTAGATACCACAGAACCACCGGACATGACTGGCGCGATTGAAGAGGTTGAAGGGATAGCTGCAAACGGCTGTGTAATAGGGACTGCGGAAGCAGTGACTGGAACAGAGGGCAAGACTGAAGCAGATGTGGGAGCTACAGTGACTGGCACAGAGGAGACAGTGACTGGAACAGAGGGGGCACAGGGGCCTACTAAAGTAAAGGGAGCAGTAGAGGGAGCAAAAGTGGGAGCTACAGGGACTGGGACAAAGGCAGCACAGGGGAATACTAAAGCAGAGGGAGCCGAAGTGGTAGCGACAGGGATTGGAACAGAGGAGACAGTGACTGGAGCAGAGATTACCGAGACAGAAGTGGTAGCTACAGGGACAGAAACAGAGGAGACAGGGCCTGAAGATACAGGGACTGGAACAGAGGAGACAGTGACTGGAACAGAGGGGGCACAGGGCCCTACTGAAGTAGAGGGAGCGGAAGTGTGAGCTACAGGGACTGGAACAGAGGAGACTGTGACTGGGACAGAGGGGCATACTAAAGTAGACGGCTTGGCACCAGAAGGGCTAGCTGAAATAAATGAGACAGAAGGGTTAGAAAAAGGGGGCAAGACTGAAGTAAAAGCGTTAGCAACTGGTGCCGAAGCAGAGGGCCCCGAAGGGGGCATGCCTGGAGCAGAGGGCCCAGAAGTGGTAGCTACAGGGACAGAAACAGAGGAGACTTGAGCAGAAGGTACAGATGTAGCTAAGGGAGTAACCGAGACTGATGTGGCCATACTGTGAGAGGGGGCAGCATTTACAGAACCCGACATGTTTGTTAAACCATGACCCGTTTGAGCATTCACATTTTCATTCAAAGACCGCTGAACCCTTTCTAACAAGTTATTTAAAGTTTGCATTTCATTGGGGGTTGCTACTGGACGTAGGGCTTCTAAAAGGCTGTCAAGCTGGTCAAAGTCGATGGGAGTGGTAACAGGTGAAGGAACTCTCATGGTCGCTATTATATTATTCTCATTTGGAACAGGTTTTGATTTTGCCAATTAATATATTCCAATTCATTAAAATATCAGTATGGTGGAGTAGGCATTTTTGGGGGCCGAATAGAAAAGCAGAGCTCATTCGCCATGTCATGCAATAAACCAGCATTTTGAGAACCGCTTCCAGCGTCCAAGTCCTCACTTGCACGCCTTTTGCAAGACATTATTTGAGGAACAAGTTTTATAAAACTGCATACAATAAAATAACCTTTTCACGTATATCTGGAGACGGGGTAAAAGGTTGGGAAATGCACTTTGAAAAATCAACAGCACTCGTTCGATTTCAGCCTTCAGCTCAGCAGCCTTAGCAGCGGGATCAAATCTTTCAGGTTCACGGATTATTTGGGTGAGAAGTCCAGGTGATGATGCAAACGGCGGTGAACCCCCAAGTATCTGAGTCAGTAAGCCAGGAGAGGCTGGTTCTGAAAAAACAAGCATTACTAAGTTTTCTTTAAAAATAAACATTTGCTGTGCATTCGCACAAACAGTTCAACTTACGGGGCTGCGTGAATGAGATGTTCAATAGTAGACTGTCCGAGGGCCATTGTGCCGATTCTAGATGCTGACTGGAAACTTCCAAAGAAAACCCGCTCTTTGGGGGCGTCGAGTATTCTGCTAAAAAGTACATATTTAACCCCTATGCCTTATTTTCTTCCCGAAACACACACACACACGTGCACACACACACACACACACACAAACCCTCAGTTGAAAGTGATACTTACTTTCTGGGGACTCTTTGGCTGAGGCAGGATTTTTATTCTCAAAAAGACAATCTGTTTCAGCTATTAAATCCTCCAATTGCGAACTAGTTAGATTTAAAGAATCAAACAGTTCACCCTCCGATTCTAAAATATAAAAGACTAGGTTTGTACGTACTTAATGACCATTGCATTAAAAAGTAATCAGCCGGAACGTTCTTATAAGGTTATGCATTTCCATTAAAAGTAATTAGTATGAGACGTACATTAACATTAAAAAGTAATATGTTTGTACATACTTAGACAATAAAAGTTTTAAATCAGAGCGGTCTCATAAGCAACATTTCGATTTATAAAAGGTTAGTCTGTATAACTACTATAATTAGCATGAAACGTGCATTACCATTAAAAGTAATAAGTTTGTACATACTTAAAGACGTTAAAAGTTTTAAATCGGCGCGGTCTTATAAACAACATTTTGATTTAAAAGTACGACCGAAAGAAGATCTGTCTCACTTTTTGAACAGCCAACCGGCCAGAAACTACAGCCTTCTGAAATAAGAAAAATAATTAATTTATAAACTCTGGGCGTTACAACTAGATACAGTTTTTTCATTTAAAAGCAGAAAACATACCTCCGAGTGAGAGGCTGCTTTGAGATTACTTTTCGTCACTGGAACTACCTGATTTGAAAACGGATATAAAAGAGTATCATTTCAACAGTTTGATGAGACGGGCGTTAACGGCATATATTTCAATAATCTACACTTACCCTCAACCACAAAAGTCTTTTTGCCATGCCAGCCATTGCGGAAGAAAAAGCGAAAACGCCTACCTTATGGAAAGCTCTTGGAGACACTCGGAATGTTTGAATAGTTATTGTAGTAACACCCGCAAAGCAGAACACTTTATGCAGCACCTAGGGACCCGTAACGCCTTGGAAGGGCGGAGCGAAACATGCGGGACGTTTGTGAGAAAGCTCATAGGTTCAGAACTGTTGATGTTCCGCCTCAAAGGGGGCAAAGAAGCCTCATTCAAACACACACCGGTATAAGGTTCACATCTAAGCAAATACTTTATGTTTTACCGAGAGATCGCCACACGTATTTTAAAGTTTATATACTGTAAATGTGAAATAAAATCAATTTTGACATTTACACAATTAACACGGCAAAAATGCAGTATCGGAAAGAGCCATTTCTTAGATCGCCACGTGTATTTCTAGGTTAATATATAGTAATGTAAACGTGAAACGAGATCAATTTCGACATTTGCCCGATTAATGCAGAAAATACCTGCGAAAGAGCTGGGTTTGTACTCGGGATATAGACCCTTTTTAATAACTTTTCTTGCGAGCTTGTAAAGATCATTGTGAATATAAGAGAGAGTCGTTAGTGGAAAATATTTCATTTAATAACTTTGTTCTTAGACGATAGGAATGTAAAAAATGTGATTAAGTTCGCAGAGCCAGTGCTGAAAAGCGTGTTAAGAATTTTAGTAAAAATCAGAAGGAATGTATATATTTTTAATCGCTTTGATTCGGGGTGAGAATAAGTATTTTACGTTACGATATAAAAAATAGAACACGTTTAAATTAGATTAAGACTTTTGTTAATTGATAACATGAAAGGCACCGACTCCCTGTGGGGACATAATTGCTGCAACGTCTGGCTGGGGCCTAAAATAACAGGTAAGCATTTTAGATTATTATCATGTAATCAGAAAGGCACTGCCTTGTCACGGCATGGTAATTAAATTAAAGAGACAGGCCGTGATCGATCATATTTGGCGCATTCCGATGGGGGAGGTAATTGAAAAACAAGTCTGATCTAACATATGGTTAAAACCATATTTGACGTCTTCCGATTGGGGAAGTAATTGAAAAACAAGTCTTTTAGCTTAATTGTTTCGAACCGGTGAAATTTACAAAGAGGCGCGCAGGCATTAGGAGTGGCTATGTAATTTCTTCCTTTTGATTCTAATGCAACTTATAACGTTTTTAAAAAATTGTATATTTATTTTCTTACTATTAGTTTATAACTTAGAGGGGGAGTGAAAATCGTTTTTAGTTATGGCTGTGTCGTGATCTTATAACTTAGTCTGGTTTGAGAGGGTGAATATTTCAGTTATGGCTGTGCATGAAAGATAAGTGCTTATCAAATAAAGACGCTTGTCGTGAACTTATAACTTAGAGGGGGAGTGAAAATCGTTTTTAGAAAATTGTATATTTATTTTATTGTATGTGGGTTGGGTTTTTAGTGGGGCGTGTTTTTCTTTGTCCTGACTACGTTGTGGTTGTCAGCTTGTTGAAGTAAGAAGGAAAGTGAATAAAAACCATTTATTAGTTCTTTTATTTGATAATTCACTACCAATTGCCCGTCTGGGAAGGGATATTACAGTATATTTATTTTCTTACTATTAGTTTAGAACTTAGAGCGGGTGTGTGAATATTTTATAGTGTTTTTATGTAGTCATACATATGCATGGCTTTGCATGCAGTATAAGTGTATATTTAATTTTATAATACTAGTTTTGAATCTAGTGTTTATAAAATGAGGGCGTGTGTGTCGTGAGTTTATATCTTAGCGCGGGTGTGTGTATATTTTCAGAAAGTTACACATAGCTATGACTGCAAGATAAGTGTATATTTAATTTCTTAATATTAATTGTGAACCTAGTGTTTATAAAATAAACCCACGTGTCCTAAGTTTATACCTTACTAGCAGAATACCCGCGCTTCGCAGCGGAGAAGTAAAAAGAAAAGGAAACATTTTAATAATAAGGTAACATGATTGACAATGTAATTGTTTTGTCTTTGTCATGAGTGTTGCTGGCATATATATATATATATATATATACACACAGACACACAAATATATAAACATATATATACACTTTATATATATATATATATTTACATATACATACATATATACATATACACATGTACAAATATAGACATATATATACATATATACACAGTTATATATATATATATATACACACATACATATATATATATATATAGCAAAATACCCGCACTTCAATGTAATTGTTTTGTCACTGTTGTGAGTGATGAGTGTTGCTGTCATATATATATATATATACACACACACACACAAACATATATATATATACATATCCATACATATATACATAGACACATATACACATATATATACACACACACACATATATACATACATATATACACATACATCCACATATATATACATATATATATATCTACATATACACATACAGACACACACACACAACTATCGTATATGTTCAAGTTCTATTTAAATTTTTTCCACCAAGGCACCTGCAAGTTCCTGGACATTTCTGGGGGGATAGGCCCTAGCCCTCACCCTGCGATCCAACAGGTCCCAGACGTGCTCAATTCCTTCGACGATAAACACGAATCCGTCTATCACCCCTGGTGAGACAAAACCGTGACTCGTCAGTGAAGAGCACTTTTTGCCACTCCTGTCTGGTCCAGCGAAGGTGGGTTTGTGCCCATAGGCGACGTTGTTGCTGGTGATATCTGGTAAGGACCTGCCTTACAACAGGCCTACAAGCCCTCAGTCCAGCCTCTCTCAGCCTATTGCGGACAGTCTGAGCACTGATGGAGGGATTGTGTGTTCCTGGTGTGACTCGGGCAGTTGTTGTGGCCATCCTGTACCTGTCATGCAGGTGTGATATTCGAATGTACCGATCCTGTGCAGGTGTTGTTACACGTGGTCTTCCACTGCGAGGATGATCAGCTGTCCTTCCTGTCTCCCTGTAGCGCTGTCTTAGGCGTCTCACAGTGCGGACATGGTAATTTATTGCCCTAGCCACATCAGCAGTCCTCATGCCTCCCTGCAGCATGCCTAATGCACGTTCACGCAGATGAGCAGGGACCCTGGGCATCTTTCTTTGGGTGTTTTTCACAGTCGGTAGACAAGTCTCTTTAGTGTCCTGCGTTTTTAGAACTGTGACCTTAAATGCCTACTTTCTGTAAGCTGTTAAGGTCTTAACGACCATTCCACAGGTGCATGTTAATTAATTGATTATGGTTAATTGAATATGCATGGAAAACATTGTTTAAACCCTTTACAATGAAGATCTGTAAAGTTATTTGGATTTTTAAAACATTATTGTTGAAATACACAGTTCTGAAAAAGGGACGTTTCTTTTTTTGCCAAGTATATATCCTGTCAAAATTATACAAATTCAAATATGAACATGGTGCATAACAAAACCTGGAAATATAAATAAAATTTGTTCTTTTCAGCAATAACAAATCAAATCATTCAGTTGTCTTTGCTCATATGTCATTTTATCAGAGCTGGAAGCCTGGCATCTTTTTTTGGCAATAAGTTCATTTATGTTTGGTGTGAGGTTCTGTGTTATGGAGATTTTTAGGATGGACTGCAGGTGCTCATCAGTGAGGCGACTCCTGTGTGCTGTTTTGTTAGTCTTCATGACTGAGAAGAGCTTCTCACACAGATATGTGGTACCAAACATGCACAAGGTTCGAGCCGCATGTAGACGGAGCTGGAGCATTATGGGATCTGTAGTTTATTGTATTACCAGCGCTTCATATCCCCGGGCCATTAATAACAATAATATATAAAATGATCTCACGGGCCGGATATAATTACACGCCGGGCCGGATGTGGCCTGCGGGCCTTGAGTTTGACACATATGGACTAAATAGAACTTGAAAAGATATATTTTTTCAAATGTGATCACGCAATTCAGATTGAGTTGACGCGCACTACAGTACATCGAGCCCGCGTGCTATTGTGGTTTTGCCTGCGTGCCTCAATAAGTCATCCTCCCCTCGCTCTTACTTTTTTACCATTCATCTAATGAATACACTGAGTATGGCTTTACCAAAACAATCATTGATCACGAATAAAGTATCCATTATTCATAAAGCTTCAATTGGTGATCTGTCTTTCTGCGTTAACCGCATATTTTTTCATACGTCTCAAATCAAGGGGATGCGTGGCTAAAATGTAACGGGAAGCGCGCGTACATACTCAGTGCATCCCTCTCGGGAATCGAACCTCAGAAGCCGGCGCTAGAAGCGAAGCCTCTACTATTGCGCCACGGCGTGTGGTTTGTCTATTTGAGCGTAGCAGTATAATTCAGTTTTTGTTCAGCACTCTTTGGAACTGTTGCTTTTTGTCTGCGCACTGTGTCAGTTCACGTGAGCCGCTGAACATGGTTTTATATGTCACTCGCTCGCTTCTAATTGTTTTGCTGCCTTCTTAATTATATAATGTATGTTTTCTTCAGTTCTTTTTGGAGCTCTTCCTGGTTTTCTACGTACTGCATGATTACGTGGGAGGCGTGATGATGTCACATGAAACTCCGCCCCCACGACTTTCGAGCTCAACTCCATTACAGTAAATGGAGAAAAATAGCTTCTAGTTATGACCATTATGCGTAGAATTTCGAAATGAAACCTGCCCAACTTTTGTAAGTAAGCTGTAAGGAATGAGCCTGCCAAATTTCAGCCTTCTACCTACACGGGAAGTTGGAGAATTAGTGATGAGTCAGTGAGTGAGTGAGTGAGTGAGTGAGTGAGTCAGTTAGGGCTTTGCCTTTTATTAGTATAGATAAATACATTTTCATACTTTTATAGTTTCATATTTACATAAATTATATTTTTATATTTTCATATTTCATATTTTTATATTTTCATATTCCATATTTTCATCAATTATATTTTGGGGCGGGGCTTAAAGTCATCAATCAAATTAACACCTATTTTGACAGTTGCTGTCTATATGTACTACTTTTGTCAGATACACATTCCCCAAGTATCAAGTCTATCCAGCTAAGAGACAGATTTCAAAGTTGCTTTTAAACTATCTTTGGGCTTAATTTGGACAGAAGCCCATCCAACTCAGCAGTAGCCTAGTAAACAATGGAAAAGAATTCTTGTAATATATTTTATTATAATATAATATATCCCAACACTTTTTCTTATTTTGAATTTATTGACAATGAGATTGCTTACATTCAGCAGAGTTATGGTGATGAAATATATGTCCTTCTTAGTGCTGTTAATTCTGTTATCGCTGCTTTGACAAAAGCCTATACCTGGTTAGAGATGTACGAGTTACTGGATGAACTGGGGGAAAAGGTGTTGTAACATGACACAGACTCAATTTTTAATTGATTTTAAATAGAAGTAAATAACATTACATACAGGCAAGTCAAAGTTAACAAACCAAAATTCAGCCCCCACCCAAGAGAAAGAGAAGAGAGCCAACAAACAAAGCAAATCTTTAAAAGCGGCAAGGAAGGAAGTGTTTTCTTTTCCCCAACTTAGAAGCTTGTTTTGAAATGTTATTAATTAGATCCAGGCAAGTCTTGCTGGGAGGAAAAAGGGCAACACTCTACTGGAGGACAGCAGTGTGGTGGTGGTGGTAGAGAGCTGAGGAGGAGAAAGGAATAAGAAGCATATGTTTGTGCTTGTGTTTGCAAGGTATTTGTAATAAACACCTCTTTATCTGAACCTGGGACTGTCTTGTGTGATCGTGTTTAAGGTTTGGGGCTCACTGGCACCCCCATAATTTCACAATTGTAAATTTGGTGCATTCCCAAAGCATCTGGCCCAGTGTGGCTGGAGCTAGATTGCAACATTCACAGGTTGAATTTTACCCTGGAAATATTTTGGACAATTTAAAAAGAGATAAATGTGCCTAATAAAAGATTTAAGTTGAATAACTGAGTGCTTTGCACATATGCAGCTTGTGTATATTCTGTGCATGGCTGTCTTCCACTCCTTCTTCTGAAATATTACATGAAAAATCCTTTCCTTTTTCACCCCGGGGATCTTTGAAAAGAAGGAGTTTAAATTTTTTTATAAATTGTGGAGATGCTATCTTGTCTTAAAAGACTGATCAATACTTTTTCTGGAATAGAAATAGTGGGAGATTAGAAAAATTGCGCATGTACTGTTTAGCAATGCTGAGAAGTTAAATTTGAAACTTAATTGTGCGTAGGATACAAAGACATGATCTATCTCTCTAAATGATTTAACCCCAGACATTTTCTAAACATGAAATACTGTGAATGTTTGAGAGGGTGAAAAAGGTAGTTGTCATGTAAAGGTGCAAGAGATAAGAGATTCTCTGTCTTAAATTGCTTCCTACATTGGTTGCATATTCTGAGTGAATGAAGGACAATTAGATTATTAGTTTATTAACGATAGTGGTTTGTATTTACTGGGACACAGAGCAGGGAATATAAGGAAGTAGGCAGGCAGTGTGGTGCAGTAGTTAAGGCTATGGACTAAAAACTATGATGGTTCAAATCCTGCCACTGACACTATGCGACTCTGAGCAAGTCACTTCAGCCACCTGTGCTTCAACTGGAGAAGACAAAAGAAATTTAACCAATTGTATCACAAATGCTGTCACCTTGGATAGGAGTATTGGTCAAATAAATAAATGTAAGTACAAAAAGATTTTCAATTTTATTAAAAACTGGGCTTGTGTATATTCATCAATTTCTGTTGATGTCCTTGGGCATCATGTATAATGCCGTGTGTAGAATTCACACTAAAACATAGCACACAGACAAAAGTGGAAATGTGCATAAACACAAAAAAATCCAGATGCATAAATCTGTGCGAAAGCCAAATTCCACACACTTCACCTTTACAAATCCCAATGAACGTGAAATTTAACACATGTGCATACAATACAATACAATACAATACAGTTTATTTTTGTATAGCCCAAAATCACACAGGAAGTGCCGCAATGGGCTTTAACAGGCCCTGCCTCTTGACAGCCCCCCAGCCTTGACTCTCTGAGAAGACAAGGAAAAACTCCCAAAAAAACCTTGTAGGGAAAAATGGAAGAAACCTTGGGAAAGGCAGTTCAAAGAGAGACCCCTTTCCAGGTAGGTTGGGCGTGCAGTGGGTGTCAAAAGAAGGGGGTCAATACAATACAATACACAGAACAAATCCTTAATACAGCATAATAATAAAAATTTTAGAAGTACGGAGCAGAATTTAACAGTAGATGACATCACATAATAAGATTTGGATATTTTTAGAGTCCTGGAGACCTCATCCATCAAGCTGCCATTTTGGCCATTCCATGACTGAAACGTTGCTCGGCCAGCCAAACCGATGAAAGGACCCCTTTTTCCCATGATTCCTGTGATCCTCCATCAGCGATGACTTTACCACAGGCAGGCAAACAACTTGGCAGGTGGGCCATGGCACCAATTGCCACATTTGAGTACCGAGAACAGAAACAGAATAGGTGAGGGTTAGCAACAAATTATAACAATCATGTTACTTATATTTTAATGCTAATGACTAAAAACAAAGATGCAGTATGTACAGTTAATCAGCAGCTCTAGTCAGAATATGCTAAACTGAAGTAGTGAGTCTTCAGCCGAGATTTAAAGGCTGGGACCGAAGGGGCATCTCTTATAGAAGCAGGAAGACCATTCCACAGTTTAGGGGCCCTGTAACTAAAAGCTCGACCTCCCACTGTAATTTTATTAATCCTTGGAATCATAAGCAGACCGGCATCTTGAGATCTTAATGTGCGCTCAGGTTTGTAAGTCATGACAAGTTCAGACAAGTAAGCCGGACCTCGGCCATTTAATGCTTTATATGTTAAAAGGAGGATTTTGAAATCTGCCCTAAATTTAATATATTTTCTTGTTCTTGTAATAATTCTTGCAGCCGCATTTTGGATTAACTGGAGGCTGTATAAAAAACAGTTTGAACAGCCAGTGAACACCGCATTGCAGTAGTCAATCCTACTAGAGATAAATGCATGAATTAATTTCTCAAAATCCTGTTTATTTAGAAAGCGCCTTAATTTCCTAACATTTTTAAGATGGAAGAAACATGTTTTGGACAACTTTGTAATATGTGCTTTAAATGACATGCTAGAATCAAAGATAACTCCTAGATTGCGGGCTGATTCAGTAAAATTAATTGGGATTCCAACTGAGTTAAATGATGACAAAATATTGCTGTGATCAGCGTCATTCCCTCCAACAATTAACATCTCTGTTTTATCTGTATTTAAAGACAGGTAGTTCTCATTCATTCACTCCTTTAATTTACTAACACAACTACTTAAAGACAACATCGGAGAAACTTCATTTTATTTAAATGTAAGGTATAACTGGGTGTCATCTGTATACGAGTGAAAATTAACATTATGTTCCCTAATGAGAGATCCCAGTGGAAGCATGTAAAGTGAAAACAGTAAAGGTCCCAGTACTGAGCCCTGCGGGACACCATATTGAACTTCTGTGTGTAATGATGGAGTACTGTCAGCACATTTCTGTACATATTGGAATCGATTTGATAAATAAGAACTAAACCAAGTGAGCACGGGGCCTGTAAGCCCAACATCGTTTTCTAGCCTGTGCAGTAAAATAGAATGGTCAATGGTGTCAAATGCTGCACTTAAGTCTAACTACATAATTACAGTGGAGTTTCCTTCATCAGAGGATATCAGAATGTCGTTTACAACCCGCGTTAGTGCCGTTTCTGTACTATGACCAGTGCGAAAACCAGACTGGAATTTCTCAAATAAATTGTAATGCGTAAGGTCTGAAGCTGACTGGCGACTACTTTTTCTAGTATTTTAGAGAGAAATGGTAAATTTGAAATAGGCCTATAATTATTTAGTATGTGTGGGTCTAGGTCTGACTTTTTAAGTAAAGGTTTAATGACTGACACTTTTAGTGCATCAGGTATGGTGCCATGCAGTAATGAACTATTGATAATGGTTAAAATAGGCGCTGCAAGAATATCCATGGCACTTTTTACTAGTTTTGTTGCCACTGGATCTAGGGAAAAAGTAGTGGGCTTCATTTTAGTAATTAAAGTTAAGACTTCCTGCTCAGTTACTAAAGTGCTGAATGCAATGTGCGGCAGGGTCTGCTAAGATAGTTTGGTTTGTACTGTGAAGAAGTTCATAAAGTCTGTACTGCTAATATCTGTTGGTATTTTGCACTGTTGATCTGAATTCCCATTTGTTAATTTAGCCACTGTTCCAAACAGTACCCGAGGATTTTTATTATTGCTATCTATTAATGTAGAATAGTATTCTGAGCGAGCTTTAAAGAGGGCTTTTTTATATTTATTAACACTCTCTGTCCATGCAATTTGAAAGACATGTAGCTTTGTTGTTCTCCATCTGCGCTCCAGTTTTCGACACTCTAATTTAAGAGCTCGAGTATTTTCATTAAACCAGGGAGAGTTTCTATGTGCTTTGATCACTTTTGTTTTAAGGGGAGCCACTGTGTCCAGAGCAACTCTCAAGGTCATATTATAATGTGATGTTAGCTGATCTAAATTGTTTTCCACGTTTACATTTGATGTTAACTGATCTAAATGGTTTTCCACAATTACACTCGACTTACTCAAGGTATCTATAAATTTTGAAGCAGAATTACAATCTAGATGTTGCACTGTCTTTGTTTTAATCTGTGAGTGCGTTGGCATGGGCAGAACTAAATCAAATGTAATTAAGAAGTGATCGGAAATAACTACATTTAATGGAGTAATATTTAAATTTTGAATTTCAACTTTGTAAGTTATAATTAAATCTAATGTGTGGTTATGATTATGAGTTGGACCTTTGACAATCTGACAAAATCCTACTGAATTTAACAAATAAGTAAAACATTTGCTAAAAGTGACAGTTTCCACATCAATGTGTACATTAAAATCCCCCATCAGAACTACATGATCATAATTTATAGCCAAATCAGACAGAAGGTTGCTAAATTCAGTCATGAACAATGAATATGGCCCTGGTGGTCTGTAGACTAGCACTATAATTGTGTTGGAATCTGTTTTAATATTTAAAATGAATGCCTCAAAGGATGTAAAGTTGCCTAAATTTTTAGAAGTGATTTGCATTTTGTTACAATGAATTATTCCAAGGCCTCCTCGACCAGAATCTCTAGACTTATGAAGGAACGAGTATCCATCTGGTGACGCCTCAGCTAGGGGAACAGTGTCACATTTACTAAGCCAGGTTTCAGTAAGAAGACACAGATCAGATTTTGTACTTAATATATATCATTTACCAAAACAGCTTTAGTGCCAAGAGAGCGAATGTTCAATAAACAGCATTTAAAACTGCATGGTTCTTTCTGAACTGCTGATATATTTTTTGTTTTAATTTGAATTAAATTTCTATTACAGATGCCCCTGGTGGAGGTCTGGTTTTATCCCTTGGTCTAATTATACACCTTATTTTTGGTTATCAATTAATTTATGGTTTGTATCAACACTAAATTTACTGGATGCCCCACAACAGGGATTATGGGTAACAGCTTCAGGAAAATAACAGGTGGGATAAAGAACAGCCTGTGATTTAAGATCACATGACTGCGGCCTGGATGGTGCTCTAATCAGTCAACCAGGCAGTTTTGCTGCCATATTTTGGGATAATACATAAGATCCCTCCAGTTAGGATGAAGACCATCTCTTCTGAAAAATCCAGGCCTTTCCCAAAAATCATCCCAATTGTTCACAAATGCTATGCTTTTATTTGCACACCAGGTTTCTAGCCAGCAGTGAAAGGAATGCAATCTGCTATAAATCACATTCCCTCTATATAATCTTGGTAAGGGACCAGATACAATTAAATTCCGACATTTTGTTTTAGCTTTGGTGCATAGAGAGATGAAGTTCGCTTTAATACCTCAGATTGCTGTAAATAAATATCATTAGTGCCGACATGCAGCAATAAGGTAGATACTTCATCGTCGCAACACGGTCCAATGGCCTTATGCCAGAAATCTTGGCCCCTGCAGGCACTTAACATTAACTGCTGGTTTAACATAGTTTGGAATTCTAACATTCCGCACTATGGAATCGCCAATTATGAGCACTTTATTATTCTCAGTTTCCACAGGCGCGCTGCAGAGAGCTGAGAACCTGTTCTGGGTCCGAATTGGTGACCTGGGTGCCGGGGGACTAAATTTTGGATTCTTAGACCCCGTCTTACTGTTACCCACTCGCCCTGTGGCTGAATTGGTGCTGCCTGATTTGGCGCACTGACTACAGTGGGACCTGGAGAGACTGAAGCCGAATCAGATGTAGCCGAATTGTCTAAACAAACCGAGTCGATCCAATTTTCGGTTTGCCTAATCGCTATCAGATTCCTAACGCGGTCCTCCAATTTGCGTATTTTCCCGACCAACTCTAAATTAACTAAACACTTTTGGCAGGTGAAGCTATCTGCACTGTCGGCCGGAAAACCTGAACTGTACATACTGCAGGACACACAACATATAAACGTGCCCTCGATGGGCAGAGAGCAGATAGAACTTACATTAAGTGTTGAAGTCATCTTTGCCGTTTTTATAGGTGCTTCGGCGCTTTCCGTGTTCAGCTGAATTGCTACGAGACCGTCGGCTTTAAGTTTCCACCACCCACTGAGCGTTCGACTTAAATTTCTCAGTGCTGGTTATTTCTACTGGTCAGCTGCCGGCTTTACCTCAGGTGAACTTGCTCGTGTGCTTGCGAAGGGCGGCGTGCCTGTGGGAGATGCTGCTGCTCTGTACTTCCGCTTGCTGATCCGCCTGAATGTGCCTACAGCCCCACCCCGACTCCTCCCAGAATTGTAGATGTTTTAATATGCAAATCAATATAAAAATTACCTTCCGTTCATTTTTGATTAAAAGATAATGTCAAAAACATGTGAAAAAAAGAATTTCATCGAATGCAAAGTGGAGGCAATGAAAAACGTACTATTTCTTGGCTAAAGCAGTGGTATAATCAAATAAAAGTTCATAGAGTGATACAGAATGGTAGAGACACTCAAAGGTTTAAGTTCAGAAAGTCACTCAGTGACCGAAATAAAAAAGAAGTGGTTAGATATCAAAGTCGCTATGAAAAGGTGAGTCATAGCCCACAATCTGAGTGTCATACAGAAGTGTATTAGTGTACAGACAAAAGAAAAAAATATGGATACAATGAAGAAATTTCCACTTTTTTCCAACCCTTGTAGTTTATTTTGTCATTAAAGTAGAATGTCATAAACTTCATCTTAAAATCAATTTTTAATTCACTAGAGTTTCTTAGATATCATTGAAACTAAACAAACATGGTGCCACATCTACTAGTGCTGTAGAAGAAGTTACTGTGCCTGACCTTACTGTTCTTAGCATTGATGCTAAGAGCTGCTCAATGGAGAAAGGGTCTCTGGTGTGCAGTATTCCTGCAGGCCACTGGCAGTCAACCAGTTCAAGCAGATTTACTTGTGGACACTGACTCAGCAATTTCAATCCTGCCAAAAGAATTCTACCTTGAGTATTTTAGTAGCATACCACTTGCCCAGTCAAAAGTGCAACTAAAGATTTATATGTAGAACCTGATTCCTGTACTGGAATGCATTACTCTTTTTATTACAAGGAATACAAACCATACACATGGTACATTCTACAGTACAGTATGCCATTGGGAGCAGCTCTATTAGGCATGGACCTTTTTTGTGGCACTTAACTTAGAAATCAGAAGTAGAGATACTGCAGCCCAATGCCCAATGACTCTTTTACAAGATGACAGTAATGAATGTAAAGAATACTTATACATCAGGTGTGATTAATAGATTTGTGCATAAGGTTAAAATATGACATAACGTAACACCTATTCAGCAGAAACTTTATTGTCTACCATTTTATGTCCGTGAGGCTGTCCCTAAAGAGTTAAAGAGACTGGGACATGAAGGCATTATAGAAAGAATTGTTTCCTTGCCTTGGGTATTACCATTTGTAGTAGTCCAGAAAACATCAGATGAAATATAATTATGAGTAGACCTATGTAATCCAAACAAAGCTGTGGTGATAGATAACCACTGTTTACAACATATTGAAGAAGTGTTTACACAGCTACATGGAGCTAAAATGTTCTCTACCATTGATCTTCAAAATGTTTACCATCAAGTACATTTACATGAGGATAGTAAAGATATTACGCATTTACTGTATAACACATGATGGACTTTTTCATTTTAAAAGTGTACCATATGGTCTAGCACCGGCTCCAAGTACATTCCAGTGAATTATGTCACTGATACTAGCAGGGTAGGATGACGTGCAGTGCCACATAGATGTAATTATAGTCTATGGGGATACACCGTCTGTTCATGAACACAGGTTACAAGCCTACCATTTCTTCTGATGGTCTTCAGCCCAATGTAGAACACATAAGTGCAGTAACTGAAGCTCCATCATCCCATGACGTACATTCTTTACACTAATTTCTTGGACTGACTGCTTGGTACTCCAAATTTATTCCAAATTATGCCACTGTGGTGGAATCTCTTTGTGCATTGCTTAGGAATTCTGGAGAATTTTCTTGGACAAATGATGCACAAGAAAGTTATAATCATGTTAAGAAACTTATTGCTACCAGTCCAGTGCTTGCAATTTGTAACCCTTCGTTGCCTACATTTGCAACTAGAGATGCTTCTAATTAAGAAAAGTTGTGCTGTTCTTAGACAAGATCTTGGTGGAGTTGATAAAACTGATGCCTTTGCATCCTGTACACTGTCAGACTGTGAAAGATTGTACTCTATTATTGAATCTAAAATTGCAGACCTACTTGTGTGGATGTAATTTTACCTTACACACTGATCACCGTCCTTTAACAAAACTACTCACTAGTAAGGGGCTTGGATAAATAGGCATGAGAATTGCAAGGTGTCAATCAACTGCAGCATTGAGTATAAACCTTGGTATGAAAATTCTACTGCTGACTGCTTATCACATTTGCCACTGTCTGGGACAGTATCAGAACAAGACCCTGACATGGAATTTGTTTCGCAGGTGTCTGCTGATTTTGCTGCAGTGACTACAGATCAGTTTCAAAGTGCTTGTGCTGCATGCCCTATTTTACAAAAGGTCAAAACTTATATAACCAATGGATGGCCTCGAACTTTAAAAGGACTTGAGCCTGCTGTTATTCCAAATTTTTGAATTCAGACAGTGCTGGTTGTACAAAATGGACCCATTATGCATGACACTCATCAGGTCATTGTCTCATCAAAATTACAGTCCAAGATGTTTAGTCTGGCACATTATACACATCAAGGGAATGTAAATGTTAACTTTATTTATATAGCACATTTAAAACAACATTTCGTTTTGGTCTGGCCGGGACATCCCTCAACAGAAAGAAGGTGCAGCCTTTTCAGGGCGTTGAATATCCCCGGGACCCTAGATGGCAGCTCCCCTGGATGGAAATGGTTCACCGGATTCCCTCAGGGCAGCATGGGACATGGAGTCCATTTCAGCCCTGTTGGGTGCCATGGATGCCGCCAGGGGGAGCTCACAAGGAACCTGAGGACTCCTACTGTCATTACGACCCGGAAGTACTTCAGAGGCATGAGGACGGAAGCTCGCAGTACTTCCGGGCTACCTGAGGAAGGAGGATGTGGCGTTTGACCCAGAGAAGGAACACTTCCAGGTCAAGGAATATTTAAAGGACTGGTTGAGACCCAGCAAGGAGAGCCGGTGTTGGGAGGGTGTGTAACGGAGCTGCTGGGAGTGGAGGATTGTGTTTATTGTATTATTGATTATTGATTGGAGAATTGTGGTGTGTGTGGTGCTTTGTGCACTTTATTTAAGAAAATTATTAAACAAATTATTCTTGGTGCTTTTAAACGTGTGTCCAGGATGTCTGTCTGGTGGGTTTAACAGGGCAACATCGCCTCTAGAGTCCACAATTGGCGTAGTTGGCAGGATTCTGGCCATCTGTTTTGTCAGAAAACCTTATAAAATTAAAGTGGAGAAAACCCACAGACAGCGACACACGAAAAACTGCCAAACCTATTCGACCAGTCCATCATGGGAAAGAAGATTAAATCGACCGAGAGCACAGAGAAGTCAGGTGCTCAACATCCCCTGCGTCCAAGAGGAGCAAAGGAGCAACACTGCCTTACGGGAGAAAAATTTTCCGGGTGCCGATAACCAAGACGAGGTATGTGCCAGGGAAGGGATCAAAAACACCTTTAAAATAGCCCACTTTGTCCCATGCTCATGCCTCGTAGATGGCGTGCATCCGGGGGTCATAATAAATCATCCCGAAGACGGTTGTGCACTCTCCGAGGGGAGTACGAACACAGAAGACTTCCACATGAGGTCGGTCAACAACGGACACGTGACCAGCCCCGAAGCATCACAGGATAGAGAAGGTCAACCGTGGTCCGTAGGCTGGAGTCAGGACACCCTGACAGACGTGGATTTCCCAGAAAGGGAGGGGAAGGCGGATGAAGTGTCGCATGCCACAAACAGAGGTAAGGAAGTTCGGGGAGTGATCGAAAGATCCGTTGAAAAAGTGAGTCAGGTGGATCGCAGTTGGCTCGAAGCCAGTCTCCGGAACTCCAAATCCCAAAAGGCTATGCGAGATCCAACAGGTGCAGGAGAAGCCTGTTAGCTTGCGGCTGGAGGACAGGACGTTTGAAAATCTGAGCTTGCCTCCAGTTGATCTAGAAGGGTACTTTAATGTGCGGGAGCTGGAAAAATAATTACAGCCTGTGCAGAGCTTTTTCCAGGTCATCACCTCAATTAAGAAAATAATAGAGGAATTGGGAGCGACGGCCAAGGCACCTTCAAGGCGGGTGGAAGAATATTTATGCCGCTTCGGACGGGAGCTGCCACAGATGACGGATTCGGTGGTACCGGTGGGTGTATCCAGTACCATACATGAAGTCAGGACTCAGATTTGAAGGGCAGCGCAATTATCTACAGTAGTATCGGCTGCCAAGTAATGTTAAGTCCCACAGTTGATATGGGCGTGATGATCAAGTGTCTGGTGGAAGGAGAGGGGCCGTCAGAGCAGCGGCATAGTGCTGACTTCCGGTTGGTCAAGAACCTTAAGACATCGGCACCGGTCTCACAAAAATCTAAAGGGATGCAGACAGTAAAGGGTCTCTCTCTTACTCATAGGGAGACCCAAACTGTGAGCAAGCCCCAGAAAGAAAAGGAGAACCTGCAGCAAAAGCAGGGAACTCCTGACAAAGAGTGTGTGTGGAGGGGACGTAATCCCCGTGGGCGGGGAGATAGTCTGGCCAAAGAGCAACGCGAGAATTACCGACCTGCTTCCAGTCCCGCAGGACATTGCAATATGGGAGGCGGCTGTGTTATGAATGCCATCGGCCGGGCCACTTATGGCAAGATTGTCCGGGGAGGATGTTATAAGAAAACAAAAGAGCAATGTCTCCCCATTGATCTCCTGTTCTTGTTTTTTGGGATGAAGCCATGGTCCGGTCAGGGCAGACAGTCCCTCCCAGGATGGGACTACCCTAGCGGGGCTGGCCGCCTCGCATCATGATGATCAGCTGGGGGAGGAGTACTGTGGTGGCCGGGACATCCCCCAACAGAAAGAAGGAGCAGCCTTTTCAGGGCATTGCATCCCCTGGGACACTAGATGGCAGCTCCCCTGGTCGGATATGGTTCCCTGGATTACCTAAGGGCATCATGGGACAGGGAGTCCATTTCTTCAGCCCTGTTGGGTGCCGTGAGTGCCGCCAGGGGGAGCTCACAAGGAACCTGGGGATTCCTACTGCCATTACAACCTGGAAGTAGTTCAGAGGCACGAGGACGGAAGCCCGCAGTACTTCCGAGCTACCTGAGGAAGGAGGATGTGGCGTTAGACCCGGAGAAGGAACACTTCCAGGTCAAGGACTATTTAAAGGACTGGTTGAGACCCAGCAAGGGTAGCCAGAGTTGGGAGGGGGTGTAACGGAGCTGCTGGCAGTGGGGGAATGTTTTTATTATATTATTGATTATTGATTGGAGAATTATGGAGTGTGCAGTGCTTTGCGCACCTTATTTAAGAAAATTATTAAAGAAATTATTCTTGGTGCTTTTAAAAGTGTGTCCAGAACGTCTGTCTAGTGGGTTTAATGGGACAACAGCGCCTCTAGCGTCCACAGGTGTTAAAAGACTTTTTAATATTGAAGGAAGATTTTGTAAGTCATTTTGCAGACATATTGTGCTACTGCACATGCAATAACACAGAAGTCACCTGCTGAACTCTTACATGGTCGCTCAATGATTACTAAATTAAATATTAGTAACCTTTGGAGCAACATACTAGTATGGCACAGCATGTACAACAGAAACAAGAAAAATTTAAAAAGTACACAGATATGCATCATAGAGCAAAAACACCTTCATTCACATTTGGGAGTTTTATGCATATTAGAAAGCCAGGCATACTTTAAAAGGGTCACTCCAATTTCAGTCAGTCTTACCAGGCAATCACTCAGAAAGGCAGTGCCACATACCTTTTGTCAGATGGCAAGATCTGGAATGAAGTTCACCTTTCCCCAGCTACACCAGCCCATTCCAGACTGACATCAGCCACACAAACCAGAGGACTCATATGTGTCAACCCATCCCTTACAATCAACTGATATTTCTTCTGCTACATCTGTTCAAGCTTCTTCAAATACACAAAGATGTAGGCGACAGGCTCTAGTGTGGGCAAAGGACTATGGTAGACAAAAGGTTCACAGCATTTGGAAGGTACACATGTGAACTGAAGAAGTTATAAAAGGATGGAATAGTTGAATTATTCTGGTTATATTAATGTTGAAAATTACAGATTAGACATGTACCTGTGTTTAAGAAAAAAAGTCACTCTGCATGTCTATGTATGATGTTTTATGGTAATGTTTAATATTATTGATGATTATTTAGTTTTTTCCTGCAAAAGGGGGCATATGTGGGATATTAATGTAATCAGTCAAGAGGTAGAGGTTGCTGTGAGGAGAGGTGAGGAAGAGGAGGAAAGGAGAAAAGAAAAGGAGAGAATAAGGGAGGAAGAAAGACTAACACTATTGCATGGTACATTTATTTCAGCTATATAACAACTATATATCCTAGTATTCTAGCAGCACACATCTCCAAGAGGATAGATAGCTCTTGGAAATCTAAATTCGACCCAGAAGTCAGCCGTCATCATCTATAAATACATGCTCTCATCTATTGAACTGATTTCCTTTATTGACATTGTAAGTTACAATGAGATTCAATATGCAAATCCTCCATAAACTTATTAAATAGTAAAATAGTAATAATAATAATACGATAAAAACAATGAAAGATGTACTGTACAATGAGAAAGCATAAGTACAATATACATGTATATACAGTGCAAATAGTTCATAAAGTCTCAGGTTGTGCAATATTACAGCTGTAGTGCAAGTTTACAGTGAGGTAATTGTATTTCTAAGTAAATACAGCTCTACTGGGAGCACTTGATGGACTGATTGAGAGCATTTATAACTCTTGGGATGAAACTGTTTCTGAACCTTGAGGTCAGTGCAGCAAAGGCTCTGAAACATTTGGAAGATGTTCAAATAGACTGTGCACATGGCTGAGGCAGTGTATGCTATAAATGTTCTCCAGGGCTAGAAGCTGTATCCTGATAATCTTCTGCACTCTCGACACAACCCACCATAGAGCTTTCCAATCACCTGCTTTACAGCTGTGATTCCACACACACTTACAATAGGTTCAAATACTCTGAGTGGTGCACAACAACGCTAAGGCAGCTATGGTAGTTGGAATAGTTTGGCCATTCCATGCACCATTATGCAGAATGATTGCAATCAAATGAATTAAATGTGTAAACAATATATATTATACCCACAAAATACTGTGCCTGCAGTCTTAACAGCACTTACAGAATTTCAAAAGATCTGTGGCCTCAGAATTAATTTGAATAAAAGTGTGCTCTTTCCAGTGAATTCTCAAGCATACAATATTAGATTGGACACCTTCCCTTTTATTATTGCAGATCAGATTAAATAGCTAGCGGTAAATATCACAAGCAAACATAAAGCTCTTTATCAACAAAATTTCTTCGTCTGTATGGAAAAAATTAAGCTAGACTTGCATAGATGGTCAACCCTCCATCTCACTCTAGCTGGAAGAATTAACGTTGTTAAGATGAATATCCCTAAGCTTCTTTTTTATTTCAAATCATTCCAATATACAGCAATAAATCATTCTTTAAGCAATTAGATTCAACCATAAGCTTATTTATTTGGAACCTAAAACATCCACATATCAAAAGAGTGACTCTACAAAGACCTAAGACAGAAGGTGGCATGGATCTACCTAACTTTCAGTTTTATTACTGGGCAGAAAACATACAAGCTATAAAAACCTGGACCCAAATATATATAGGCTTGGTTTGCAATAGAAATAAAATCCTGCAGTACTTCTTTATATTTGCTGCTTTGTGCCCCAATAAGTGCAAGTTATTGCCAATATACTAATAACTCAACTGTTCTTCACTCACTCAGAATATGGAACCAATGTAGAAAGCATTTTAAGATGGAGAGTCTTTTATCTGTGGCACCTCTGCATGAAAACCACCTTTTTCAACCCTCGCAAACATATGCAGTTTTTAATATTTGAAAAACATTTGGAATTAAATTGCTTACAGATCTTTATATAGAAAACATCTTTGCATACTATGAACAATAACATTCCCAATGTAACTTTCCAGCAACACATTTTTTTCACTATCTTCAAATTAGAAATTTTGTTAAACAGAACCTGCCCAATTTTCCTCATCTTGTACCATCCTCTATGCCTAAAAAAATATTGCTCAGTTTCGAGGACTCAGACAGCATTTCTGCAATATATAAAATTATTTTACAGTCCCTACATTTCAAATATCCAAGAGGACAATGGGGAAAAGATCTCTCACTCAACATATCAGAAAACGAGTGGAAGGTTGCAATGCAGAGAATTCTCTCAAGCTCCATATGAGCAAAGCATACAATTATTCAACTCAAAATTATATATCGAGCACATCTGTCTCGCTTAAACTGTCCAAAATGTTTCCAGGCCAAGATCCAACCAGTGAACGCTGCAATCAAGTCCCAGTCTCACTGGTACACATGCCTGCACCAAATTAACATCACTCTTGACAAAACATTTTAAGTGCCTTTCAGACAGCCTTGGTGTCATAATCCCTCCTAACCTATTAACAGCTGTGTTTGGTGTTCTTCCAGATGGGCTTAAAGTGGAGAAGGACAAACAAACTGCGATTGCCTTCACTACACTATTGGCATGCAAACTTATTTTGCTAAACTGGAGGAATCCTAACTCTCATCTTTTAAGTCAGAGGGTAACTGATGTTTTATCCATTCATCCATTATCCAACCCGCTATATCCTAACTACAGGGTCATAGGGGTCTGCTGGAGCCAATCCCAGCCAGCACAGGGTGCAAGGCAGGAACAAACCCCAGGCACGGTGCCAGCCCACCATAGCTGATGTTTTATACTATTTGAAATTGGAAAAAATCTAATTCTCAGTTAGAGGATCTTGCAGAACCTTTTCAAAACCTGGCAGGATCTAATCAATAATATTTTAGAATAAGCTCTTAAAACACTGAGGAAGTAATTCTCTTCACATTTCTTCTTCTTCCCCATTTATCTTTATCCACCTATTAAACTCATCAATTTATGTATTTTTATAAGCTTTACGTTTTACTCTGTTGGCCATGCTCTCTTTCTCAGGGGTGGGGGTTGATTTGTTTTCAATCCCATTTTTTTTTGTAAAAATTGATCTATTTGTGTGGAATGATTACAATAAAATTAAAATAAATAAATTAATTAAGTTATGATTGAATCTAATTTCTTAAAATAAGATTTGTTAATGTATATGGGAATGTTTTGAAATAGAAAAAGAAGAACATCCTTCCCAAGCTTAACAGTGTTGATTCTTCCTGCTAACAATTTCTCCATTGTGGGAAATGGATGTCTAGATTGAGCTCCATTCGTAGAAATGGTATTTACCCTTTTTTTTTTTACTGTCATCCTGAGGTAACCTGTATTCACTCATCTAAGATGACTTAGCTAAATCACATGCACGTATAAATAAGCATGAATAACAAAAACAAACAAAGGGCTCAGAAAGAAAAGGAAAAGGAAAAAGATATGTCAGCTAAAGTTCAATCAAAGTCTAAACTGGCCTCCAGTTCACAGTACAGTCTACCAAGACCCAACACTGAAGCAATTGCTCCAGCCAAGAGCTTAAATAAGAGTAAAAGTGAGAGGCAGATGGGCAGGTAGAACACGTTGATTCCAGGAGGTTTATTGGAACCAAGCATGACCTTTTTATCTCCGCTATCAACTACAGCTAATAACCCCCGTGAGTCAGCCACATCATCTCCCGCTGGACTCAGCTCCTCCAAGCTGAAGGTAATGATTTCTGCACTTGGGAGGGTGGAGTGGCATGAATGATATAAAGACTGATATAAAGAAGAGAATAAAGGATATAAAGAAAGAAGTAAAAGATCTAAAGAATAAAAATGAGCAGCAGCTTCAAAATATTAAAGACCTGGGGCCTCATGCATAACGCCGTGCGTAGAATTCACACTATAACATGACATAAGCACAAAAGCGGAAATTTACTTACATACAAAAACATCTAGATGCATAAATCTGTGCATTCGACAACTTCCACATTCTTCCACTACATAAATCCCGGTCAGCGTGGAAATGAACACACGTGCACGCGCCTGCTGTCCCGCCCCGTCTCCTCCCAGAATTATGCCTCTTTGAATATACAGTAATCCCTCACTATATCGCTCTTCGACTTTCGCGGCTTCACTCTATCACAGATTTTATATGTAAGCATAACTAAATATATAACGCAGATTTTTCGCTACTTTGCGGGTTCTTAGGACAATGGGTCTTTTTACTTCCTGCACATGCTTCCTCAGTTGGTTTGCCCAGCTGATTTCATACAAGGGACGCTATTGGCGGATGGCTGAGAAGCTAACCAATCAGAGCACGCAGTTAAGTTCCTGTGTGCTGAATGCGGTGTTAACCAGGAAGTCTCGTCTTGCTCATTCAGCATCAACGTGTTTCACTGTGTAAAGAGTTAACTTTTGTGCTCTGTTATGTTTATCTTTGGCATAGTCAAACCCTTCATTATGGCTCCAAAATGATCTGCTCTTGCTACTGCTTCAGGGGCTGTGCCCAAGCGCCAACGGAAGATGTTAACGATTAATGAAAAGGTAAACGTTTTGGATTTGTTGAAAGAAGGAAAAAGCTACACCGCTGTAGGATGCCATTGCAGCATCAATAAGGCTACAATTCTTTTTATTTAAAAAGTAGGAAAGGAATATAAGATCTACAGCCGCAGTGTCCTTTTAACCAGGGTGCAAAACGAGTTGTAAGTAGATGTAATGAGGCAGTAGTCTGGATGGAATCTGGTTTACGGATTTGGATTGAAGACTGCTGGAAGAAGAGCAACGGCGGTGCTACACAGTTGCCTGAAGTGGCTCCTTTAGAAGGGCTGTAACACTCTCCTTTGTTGTGAAGTAAAATTAAACTCATCATTATCGGACAAGTCATCGTGTCATTGTTGGTGAGTAACCATAATTAATTTTCTACTTACAGTACTTAACGTACTTACGTACATTTAGTGTCACTGTACACACATTTACTGTATACAATTTTTCTTGCATTGTACGTATTTATTGCTGGTGGCCTGCCTATCATAATGGCTGTAACATGTGATATTGGAGACACTCGATATCTTTAAAATAATATTTAGGTTTTACTGTATATAAACAGTGTGTTTACATACATAATTTCAATGAATCTTACCTAATATCTAAGAGAATACAAAGGGATTATGCTGTATAACTGTGCGGGGAATATTTATAAACAGTGTGGGAGAGTTTATAAGGGCTTAAAATATATAAAAATAACCATACAAACAAATGGTTTCTACTTCGCGGATTTTCACCTATCGCGGGGGGTCTGGAACGCAACTCCCGCGATCGAGGAGGGATTACTGTATATGTAAATCAATATAAATACCCCTTAAGCTCAGTGTTCTGTGAAAAGACTATGGCAAAACCACAAGGAAAAATAGAACAATTTCAGTGCATACCAAGTGGAGGCAAGGAAAAACGTACTATTTGTTGGTTTAAACAATGGTATAAACAAGAAAAGGAAGTTGATCGAGTGACATAGCGTGTCGGAGAAACTCGAAAGCTGAAGTTCACCAAGTTGCACAGTGCCCGAAATAAAAAAGAAGTTGTCAGATATCAAATTCACCGTGAAAAGCTGAGTCATAGCCCACCGTCTGAGATTCATATGAAAGCTTATTAGGGTACAGAGAAAAAAAATAGGCACACAGTGGGGAAAAAAGCACAAAATGTCAACTTTAATCTCGGAATTTCTACTTTAATCACGCAGGTTATTTTGTCATTAAAGTAGAACATCATAAACTTCATCTTAAAATCATTTAATTTACTAGTTTCTCAAATCCCATCATAACTAAAGTAGCACGTTAAAGTAGCTTTGTTTTGTATTTGATCTTCTATGTGCTCTATGTGTGTGAATCACTACGTGCTTCCGTGCTTTGTCTTCCTCTGACAGGACACAGAATCAATTACAGTAATCCCTCGCTATATCGCGCTTTGACTTTCGCGGCTTCATTCTATCGCGGATTTTAAATGTAAGCACATCTAAATATATATCACGGATTTTTCGCTGGTTCGCCGCTTTCTGCAGACAATGGGTCTTTTAATTTAGGTTACATGCTTCCTCAGTTTGATTGCCCAGTTGATTTCATACAAGGGACGCTATTGGCGGATGGCTTAGAAGCTACCCAATCAGAGCATGTATTACATATTAACTAAAACTCCTCAAGATACCCAGAAGACATGATTCACCAGCGTTTCTTTGTCTGCTTATATTCCTTCAATGATGTCTTTTACAGGTAGCAAAACTTTACACCGACTTTTACAGACTGAATTTAAAAGATTCTTCTTTTTGAGCGCATACACCATCAGCATGACTGTGCCAGATCTAAACACTAGCGTGGCAAATTGTTTGTGTACTAAAGTGACTATAGCTGCAGGTGGAAGTCCTATTTTACTTTATGGTGCCATGAACAGATGCGTTGTGGTGCTGCAGTCTATTCCTAAGCGAAAGTGCTGTGAAGTAGCTGTCTGTTGTTACACAAAACATTGTATCTTTGATTGCCGGTACAATAAATAATTCTGAGCAGGCATCATCCACAGCACCAACTGTGGTCATCACTGCTCTTGTGAAAAGAATGGAGATAAATGCCATCAACTCAGAGAGGTAGAGGCATGTTCGTTGTACCACATGAAGGTCAAAGAGAGAATTAAACTGAATAATAAAAAAACAAGTGCTAAGTTTTACAAGTAGCCAAAATTTACACCAGGTGTTACAATTTGTTTGAGTCTGTATGTTTTTATTATATTATAGTAATAATAATAATAATAATAATAATAACAATAATAATGGCAGCTCACTACTTCTGGTTCTTACTTCTAGCCCATTCAAGAACATATATGAACTGTCAATTGATATTTGAGCTTGGTTTTTTAACTCATTGACAGCAACATGTAAATCAAATACTTTTTTTGGTAACACTTTACATTAAGCGTGAGTGCTGGTATGTTTGGTTTGGGCTCTGCAATGGGATGGCTCCCCATCCTGGGCTGTTTCCTGCCTCATGCTCTCACACATATGGCCACGTAACCCAACCTACATGTCCATGGGATGTGGCAGGAAAACCCATGAAGACATCGGGAGACATGGGTAGAACGTACAAATTTTACACACATATCTCCAGACAGAATTCCATCTCAGGATAACGGATCCCTGAGGCAAAAGCATTAACCATTTTGCAAAGGTGTTTTTACCATTTAAAAAAGATCTTGAAATATCATCAAAAACCTATGCAATTATCACTGCAATTCTCTATTATAATTGCCCAGAGCAAGGAAAATCTGTTACATAGTTGTAGTTACATACCCTGAGGTTTTTATTACATTTTGAAAGTACAGATACAATGTAACTATGTAAGTACACTTGTTTTTGGATCAGTGATAAATTGTTAAATTGTAATTTTATAAACTGTGGAATAACAATGACAACTGAGTAATTACCTATAGCGTTACTTTGTACTGCACAGTAAGTACAGAGTAATAACGCGTAATAACTTGTAGTTATGCTGTACTTATACAGGTAATTACATAGTAGTTGCAGTGTAATTATGGACACTTAATGTAAAGTGTTACCCTTTTTTTTCCTTTGGTTATATTCTTGTATAAAAGTGCACATGTTTATTTGATATTTGGACTAAAGTCTTCATATATTATACACTTCACGTCATTATTAGTATAACATGGAAAAAGTTTCTGCTTTAGATATGTGTTCAGCATTTCTTGCCTCGCATTTCCTTTCATCCTACAGTTACCCAGATGTTTGTAGACACAGAACACACATGAAGTGCATGTATTCCAAATAATGATATACTGTATTATTTACCCAATACAACTTTAGGCACATCACACACAGATAAGAGGCCATAGCTTGAACTGGGAAAGCTTTTTGCCCAAGTTGAGGCAGGCGATGGGACAGAAGGCTGCTTACTGCTTGTGCTGATCAACATATTTATAAAACAAAAGACGCTGATGGAGAGGTGCGAAGGGATTTAAGGTAGTCCAGGATTACAAGTTTTTTTGTATGCTTCAGGGATTCTAGTGTTAATATTGTTAATCAATACATTATATCATTTTACTATTTAAAACAAGTTGTAACATGTGAGACACTGTCTTGCACCCCCAAAACATGAGGCTGAGTCTCAGTACTTTAGCAAAACCAGCTTTATTCAGCTTGAAACAGGAACAGCACAGTTATTTATTGTAGTGGGATATACCACTCTTCTATACATAGACAGAGCAATCTGGCAGGGTCGTGGCAAGGTTAGTAGCCAAGTAATACTGCTGCCTGCATTAACAATGTACCTTACATCATCCATCGATGACAGCGCGACCATCAAAGGCTCAGATGTGCTTTTGCAGCGAGCTAGCGCTGGGAGCCTGTGGTTGCCCCGGCAATGGATAAACTGTCTTCCACAGACACGGTGATCGTGCTTCAGGACACTGTTCACCATCTCATCTCATTGGGGAGAGTCCCAAAACAGTTCAGAAACCTTACAAAGTATATACTTATTTCTGTATTATAAAAAAAAAATCCTGGGGGAGAAGGACTAGGGAGACAAGACGTTATCTTCATGTGAAGATCACGGAAGACACTTAAAAGACCCGAGAGTTTGAACCAGGACTGTCTCGCAGGACATAAAACATGAGATTCTTGCAAGACACGCCCTACTTACAACATCAAATTAGACCTCGGGCAACAAAACACTCAGTTGTGTAAAGGCTTTGAGCACAAACAGATCCAGGGCTTTCAGTGCATATAAAGCGTATAAGGACAATATGTTATAGATGAAACAACGAAAACTAAGCAAAGAAGAAAGAGCAGCATGAAGAAAAGAGATTCAAAAGAATAGGAGAGAAAAAATGCAAAAAAGAAAAAGAATAATCTAGGTGCAAATTCAGAAAATAAGACATTTCCCTAGACACATTTCCATAGTAGCTCATACCCTGTTGTACGCAAGTTCTCCGCTCAGTTTTGCAGACTGGCGGCGCCCAGCGTCAAAGCAGTGCTACTGTTCCTGTGTGGGTTATCTTTCTTTTTCAGGTCGCGGCTCTATAAATACACTGAAATTAACCGCATATTGTTTATTAGTTAAAGCCATCTGATTATAATTAAACTGTAACAATATAATGGTCCACAGAATGGTCAAACTATTCCAAATACCATAGCTGCTTTAGCGTTGTTACTCTCACTGCACCTTCTTTTTCTTCTTACAGCTGCTCCCATTAGGGGTTGCCACAGCAGATCATCTTTTTCCATATTAATCTCACTGCACCACACTGAGCAGCTGATCGGAAAGAGAATTATCGGTATACAGCATCAAGCACACGCTGCCTCAGCAATGCTTCCTATTTTTCAACTGCACTCAAACAGCAAATGCTTCAAAACCTTTCCTGTACGGACCTCGCAGTTCAGAAAGAGTTTCATCCCAAGAACTCTAAACGCACTCACTCAGTCCATCATGTGCTCCTTGTAGAACTGTTTGTACGTATAAGTACAATTACCTCACTGTAAACTTGCACTACAGTTATAATATTGCACAACCTGAGCCATTTTATAAAGCATGTATTTACATATGATGACAATATCATTTTTAAGAAGAAATACAGCAAAATATGTTTATTATATTATACAGATAAAACTTAAACTTTATTTAAATAATCTATATTGTTAATAAGTAAAGGACACGGTGTTGCTACGCTAGCAAGGATCTGGAGCTCCATTTACGGATTGTTCCTGCCTCGCACTGTATGCTCCACTGGGACTGGCGTGAAGGATAGAATAATTAAACATGTACTATGAAGATATTTTAATGTTCCTTAAAAGTTTTGAATAATCGCCGTTATAAGCTTACAGATGGCTTAACATCTACAGAGCTGATTGTGTGGCGATTATGTATTTGGATAAAGAAAAGGAAGGACAGGAATTGGGGGTTAGTACATTTGAAAGAGATAGTACTGCTGCAATAAATTATTTCATCAAAAGTTGTGCACAATCACTGCCTCACCGTGTTCCCATGTTTAGTAGCATGCTTTAACTCCTATCATCATGAAAATTATATCAAGTATGCATCTCAGTATTTTAATTATTTAGAGAGCTGTAATATTATGAATGTACAGTCAACCCTCGTTAATCGCGGTTAATCCATTCCAGACTCTGCCGCGATAAATGAATTTCCGCGAAGTAGGATTCTTTATTTATAAATCGAATATTTTCGCAGTTAGAGCATAGAAAACCTGTTTACGGCCTTCTAAATACAGTAATCCCTCCTCGATCGCGGGGGTTGCGTTCCAGACCCACGCGATAGGTGAAAATCCACGAAGTAGAAACCATATGTTTGTATGGTTATTTTTATATATTTTAAGCCCTTATAAACTCTCCCACACTGTTAACATTATTAGAGCCCTCTAGACATGAAATAACACCCTTTAGTCAAACATTTAAACTGTGCTTCATTACAAGACAGAGATGGCAGTTCTTTCTCACAATTAAAAGAATGCAAACATATCTTATCTTCAAAGGAGCACCGTGAAGAGCAGATAATGTCAGAGAGAACGCTCGCTAAGAAAAGCAAACAATCAAAAAAGCCCTATTTTTCTCCATTTACTGTAATGGAGTTGAGCTCGAAAGTTGTGGGGGGCGGAGTTTCATGTGACATCATTACGCCTCCCACGTAATTACGCAGTACGTAGAAAACCAGGAAGAGCTCCAAAAAGCTCTGAAGAAAACATGCATTATATAATTAAGAAGGCAGCGAAACAATTAGAAGCAAGCGAGTGACATATAAAACCATATTCAGCGGCTCACGTGAACTGACACAGTGCGCAGACAAAAAGCAACAGTTCCAAAGAGTGCTGAACAAAAACTGAATTATACTGCTACGCTCAAATAGACAAACCACACGCCGTGGCGCAATAGTAGAGGCTTCACCTTAGCGCCGGCTTCGAGGTTCGATTCCCGAGAGGGGATGCACTGAGTATGTACGCGCACTTCCCGATACATTTTAGCCTCGCATCCCCTTGGTTTGAGACGTATGAAAAAATATGCGGTTAATGCAGAAAGACAGATCACCAATTGAAGATTTATGAATAATGGATAATTTATTTGCGATCAATGATTGTTTTGGTAAAGCCATACTCAGTGTATTCATTAGATGAATGGTAAAAAAGTAAGAGCGAGGGGAGGGTAACTTATTGAGGCACACAGGCAAAACCACAATAGCACGCAGGCTCGATGTACTGTAGTGCGTCAACTCGATCTGAATTGCGCGATCACATTCGAAAAAATATTTCTTTTCAAGTTCTATTTAGTCCATATGTGTCAAACTCAAGGCCCATGGGCCACATCCGGCCCAGCATGTAATTATATCCGGCCCGCGAGATCATTTTATATACTGTATTATTGTTATTAATGGCCCGGGATATGAAGCGCTGGTAACACAATAAACTACAGATCCCATAATGCAGCGCTTCAGCTGCCTTGCGAACACTTACGCGTTAATCAAGTCTAGCTTATGATGCTGCAAGTTATTGCGAAGCTAGCCCACACGATGCCGAAGAGAAAAGGTGATTCTGAACATAGAGCCTTCCCATCGGTTTTTAAAGGCTGAGTATATGTTTACTGACATTGCCGGTAAACCCGTGTGTCTCATTTGTGGAGCTAATGTGGCTGTAATTACAGAATTTAATCTAAAACGGCACTATGAGACAAAACATCAAGATAACCTGAAAGACCTGAATGCAATGCCCAAGATACAGAAAGCAGAAGAGTTAAAGAAGAATCTGACACTTCAGCAGACGTTTTACCGTGCAAAATCACAAAGTGATTTCAAGTGAAGCTACTTTTATGGGAGACACAAATGCACCAGTGCAACTTGCCCCACTTTCCCTGTTGCCAAGTAATGTTGAACCAAGTCGGCACAACGGTGTTCCCAAATACGCACTTTGCTGATAAACTGAGCGCACTGCGCACTGAGTTCGCACGGCGCTTTGGTGACTTTGAAGAACAAAAAAAGAATTTTGAGTTGTTTCGCAACCCATTTGCCGTCGATGTGGAAACTGCACCTGTGCAGATTCAGATGGAGGTGATTGAGCTGCAGTGTAATGGCACACTGAAGGCAAAATACGATACTGCACGGCCCGCACAGTTTATTCACTCCATTCCCGCAGAAATGCTCCAGCTCCGTCTACATGCGGCTCGAACCTTGTGTATGTTTGGTACCACATATCTGTGTGAGAAGCTCTTCTCAGTCATGAAGACTAACAAAACAGCACACAGGAGTCGCCTCACTGATGAGCACCTGCAGTCCATCCTGAGAATCTCCACAACACAGAACCTCACACCAAACATAAACAAACTTGTTGCCAAAAAAAGATGCCAGGCTTCCAGCTCTGATAAAATGACATATGAGCAAAGACAACTGAATGATTTGATTTGTTATTGCTGAAAAGAACAAATTTTATTTATATTTCCAGGTTTTGTTATGCACCATGTTCATATTTGAATTTGTATAATTTTGACAGGATATATTTTTATGGAGAGCAAAATCTTTTGGGATATTTAAAATTTAAGTTTATTTTTATATAAAATTACATAAGAGTAAAGAAATTTGAATGTTTGTTCTTTTAACGTTTACTTTATTTCTAACTTGTATAATTTAGACAGGATATATTTTTATGGAGAGCAAAATATTATAGTTATATAGTTATTTAAGGTTTGAGTTGATTTATTCCGGAATAATATTCTGTCAACTAAATAAAAATTCCTTCTATTTAAAATTTAAATAGAACTTGAACATATACGATAGTTGTGTGTGTGTGCATGTATATATGTAGATATGTATGTATATATATATGTGTGTGTATGTATATGTATGTGTGTATATGTAGATATATATATATTGTAAAAGGCGCTATATAGCGCCCGACCCGGCACAGACCACGCAGAGGCAATGTGTACAAAACACGCAGGCTTTTATTTTTCTTCAGCTGTGTGACACGTCTTCCCCGTGCCACACAGCCCAAACACAGTCCAAAGCACCAAACAGAATACACACCACAATTCTCCTTCACCTTTTCTTCCACCACTCCTCTGCAAGCTTAGTCCTCCTCCTCCCAACCCTGGCTCTTTGAGTGGTGGTGGCTGGGGCCTTTTATAGCCCACCCGGAAGCATTCCAGGTGATTAACCACCTGGTCCTAATTGAACTTCCGGGTGGGGCTGAAAGCTCGTCCAGCCGGGCTGTGGGAAGCAGGCAGCTCCCCCTAGCGGCCATGCCGGGCCCCAACCAAGCTGTGGAGGACTCCATCTCCCATGGAGCCCTGCGGGCGGTTGGGGAATCACCGTCGGCCAGGGAGGCTGCCACCAAGCGTCCTGGGGGAGGTATTGGACTGCCCATGGCGACTCCCCCGGAACAGAAGAAGCAGGGGCGTCCCTTCCAGGCATGGGACCTGGCTGTCCGTCACTATATATATATATATATATATATATATATATATATATATATATATATATATATATATATATATATATATATATATGCCAGCAACACTCATGACAATGACAAAACAATTACATTGTCAATCATGTTACGTTATTATTAAAATGTTTCCTTTTCTTTTTACTTTTCCGCTGCTAAGCGCGGGTATTTTGCTATATATATATATAGATAGATAGATAGATATAGATATCGATAGATATAGATATATATAGATATGACAACAACACTCATATAAATGACAAAACAATTACATTAACAATCAAGTTACGTTATTTTTTTAATTTTTTCTTTTCATAACTTCTATAACACACTACTTCTCCACTGCGAAGTGCGGGTATTCTGCTAGTATACAGTAAAACCAAAATATTATTTTAAAGATATCGAGATTCCAATACCACATATGTTACAGCCGTTACGATAGACAGGCCACCAGCAATAAATACGTACAATGTAAGAAAAACTGTATACAGTAAAATGTGTACAGTGACACTAAATCTACGTACATGTATTAAGTACTGTATTTAGAAACTTAATTATAGTTACTCATCAACAATGACATGACGACTTGTCCGATAACGATGAGTTTAATTTTACTGCACAACAAAGAAGAGCATTACAGCTCTTCTAAAGGATCCTCTTCAGGCAACTGTGTAGTACCGTCGTTATTCTTCTTCTGGCAGTCTTCAATCCAAATCCCTAAAGTAGATTCCATCTGGTCTACCACCTTATTACATCCACTTACAACTCGCTTTGCGCCCTGGTTAAAGGACACTGCAGCCACAGATCTTATATTCTTTTCCTCCTTTTTAAATAAAAAGAATTGTGGATTCATTGATGCCGTAATGGTGTCCTACAGTGGTATAGCTGTTCCCTTCCTTCAACATATCCAAAACTTTTACCTTTTTGGTAATTGTTAGCATCTTCCATTAGCGCCTGGGCACAGCACCTGAAGCAGTAGCAGGAGCAGATCGTTTTGGAGCTATAACAAAGGGCTTGACTATGCACAAAGATAAACACAAAAGAGCACAAAAGTTAACTATTTACACAGTGAAACATGTTGATACTGAATGAGCGAGACGAGACTTTCTGGTTAACGTAGCGGAACTGAATTCAGCGCTCCGTCGCTGAGCCAGTCAGCACACAGGAACTTAACTTCATGCTCTCAGCCATCTGCCAATAGCGTTCCTTGTATGAAATCAACTGGGCAAACCAACTGAGGAAGCATGTACCAGAAGTAAAAAGATCCATTATCCGCAGAAACCTGTGAAGCAGTGAAAAATCTGCGTTATATATTTAGATATGCTTACATATAAAATCCGAGATACAGTGAAGCCACGAAAGTCGAAGTGCGATATAGCGAGGGATTACTGTATTTCGTTTCATGAATGTAAACTAAAAACTATTTTCAATTAACACAAATCTTAATGGGAGGCACAGTGGTGGAGTGGTAGTGGTGCTACCTTGCAGTTAGGAGAACCAGGTTTGCTTCCCGGTTCCTCCCTGTGTGGAGTTTGCATGTTCTCCCCATGTCTGTGTGGGTTTCCTTTCCGTGGGTGCTCCAGTTTCCTCCCAAAGACAAGCAGGTTAGGTGCATTGGTGATCCTAAATTGTTCCTAGTGTGTATGTGCCATGCGGTGGGCTAGCGCCGTGCCCGAGGTTTGTTTCCTGCCTTGTGCCCTGTGTTGGCTGGGACTTGCTCCAGCTGACCCCGTGACCCTATAGTTAGGATATAGCAGGTTGGATGATGGATGGATGGACAAATCTTAATGATTTTAATTTTGCCAACATGTTAAATGGTTACCACAGACCCGAACACAATGTAGGTGTTAATAGTATATTTCACAGAAATGATCTGTATTTGTTTAGTTTCATGTATGACACGACGTGATGGCAGAAACCGTCTGACCTTCAGAATGATGTGTATTATTTGGTTTGATGTACTGTTTTTCCTTCTCATTTTTATCGCTTAATTTTAGAATGGGTCCTTGACCTGACATTACTTTCCGGGCTTTGCCAAGACCTGCCGAGATCTTCCAAAAGTCATCTTCCAAACCTCCATCCTGAAACTGCGATGACATCAGTTCCGATGACTTACTTGCTGAGACCAGCTGAAACCTTCCAAAAATAAATTTACGTCAGTCCTGAAACTGCAGTAACATCACTTCTGGGTCTGCAACTGCAGGTCTACAACTGCGGTGACATATGGTGCTGTGACTCTGCAAGTGGATATTATTGCACCAGCCAGCCAGGTGAAAAAGACAGAGATCGGCATGGTCAGGCGTCCTGGATGGAGCGAAGGATCGGGAAAAAGACAGAGATCAGCATGGTCAGGGGTCCTGGATGGAGCGAAGGATCGGATTTGAGGGAGGGCTACATGTGTGGGAAAAAACAAGTACAACTGATCCTGAGAGGTCTGGCAGACAGCAAAGGAGGAAGCCAAGATGGGGGTCGGAAGTGTGAGAACCACGGTGGCTGAAGTCTCTCCTGCTGAGCCTGCCTTGAGTGAGCTGGAGAGACTGGAAAGGAGTTGTGGTTGGCATCTATGATTCCAATGTTTGTGGCAGGATTTTAATCTCATTTTAGCCTTCTTTTAAATGTATGGACTTTTACTTGATTTTATGGATTATTTATTTATTGAAAACTTGAAGCACTGCACTTTGGGATTTTGTTTGGATTTGTTTTCATTAGTCTTTTACTCCAAGTATGCTGTATCTGTTCAATGTTTTTCAACCTGTGCTATGCTAAGAATTATTGGGACACAGAAAGCACATGTGCTCATGTGCGCAATTGCACAACAGAAGAAGACAAAGAAATGTGTACAAGTCAAAAAACAGTTTTAGGGCTTTAATTTCATTGTAGCAATGAACAAATAGCAGAAGCTTTGCATTTCTCCTCTGTGTTATAAATATGGCTACAGTCTTACCAGAGCATATATAATAATAATTATTATTATTATTCTTTGCATTTATATATGACAGGAGAGAATGCTGAGCGGTGCTGTACTTGCAGCCTATACAATTCAGCGACTAAGTCTGCATTAATACAAGACCAATAGCAACAGAAAATCTGATCAGTTATGGGGTAGCTTGAAAACAGTGGACCAAAGGTTGATTTATGGGAATTCTCATTTCACAAAGGCAGCCTTAAAGTTAAGAAAAATGTAAAAAAGCAGTTAAAGATGTTTGAAAACTAAAACATTTGAAATTTCAATCATTTTCACTTGTGCATTGCAATTACTTTTTATAAGTTGTGAGACTTGCCCGGACACCACCAGTTGGAAACCACATCTTTATAAAAGTCACACGTTTATTTTCCATCAAACAAACACAGGTTTCAGTCCCGAACAACACACAATGCACTCAGCTCATTAAATCACCACAATAACCATTTGGAATTTCTTAAAAAATGATTTATTAATGTAAATTGGAATGTTTTGAAATAAGAGTAGCTTAGAAAGGATATTCATCTTAACAATGTTAATTCTTCAAGCTAAAGTGAGATGAAGGGATGTCCATCTATGCAAGTCTAGCTTAATTTTTTCCTTACAGATGGCAAACTTCTCTTGATAAAGAGCTTTATGTTTACTTGCGATGTTTACCCCTAGGTATTTAAATTGAATTGTGATGAAAAAAGACAAGGTGTCCAATCTAATATTGTGTGCTTAAGAATACAATGGAAAGAGCACACTTTTATTCAAATTGATTCTGTGACCAAATATCTTTTGAAATTCTGTTAGTGTTGCTAGGACTGCAGGTAGTATTTTGTGGATCAGATATATACAGTACCATGTCATCTGCATATAGAGAAATTTTCTGTTCAAGTCCTTCTCTAATAATCCCCTTTATCTCATAAGCATTTTAATAGTGAACAGCCAGTCGCTCAATGGCTCAAAGGTGACAGGAGACATCCTTCTCTGTTTTCCACGTTCCAGTTTAAAGTAGTCTGAATTAGTGTTGTTAATACAAATGGAAGCTTCTGGATTGGTATACAGTAGATTGATCCATACACAAATGTTCAGGCAAAATCCAAATTTATCCAATGTAGTGTAAAGGTAGTTCCAGTCAACCATATCATGCTTTTTTTGCATCCAGCGATAATAATATCTCAGGAGTGTTTGACTTTGTGGGTGAAATTAAACAGGTTTCAAAGATTGCAAGCTAAGTGTCTGCCTTTAATAAATCCAATTTGGTCTTGTGATATTACCAAAGTCAGCACTTTGTGCATCCTTCTAGCTAGAACTTTGGAGAGTATCTTAACATCTTTATTCAGAAGTGAAATTAGTCTGCATGATGCACATTGTAATAAGTCTTTATTTTGTTTAGGAAAGGCGGTAATTATTGCTTGGTGAAAAGTTTGATGTAGAATTTTATTGTGTCTAGCTTCTGTAAATGCTGCTAATAAAAGGGGAACTACCTGAGTTGAGAATTTCTTAACAGTTGTCTGGGTAGCCATCAGGACCTGGGGCCTCATGTGGCGTAAGCACTATAACATGGCACAAAATGAAATGTGCTTACGCACAGAAAAATCCAGATGCAGGAATCTGTGTGTATTCCAACTTTCACGTTCTTCTGCTACATAAATCCCGATCAGCATGAAAAGTAACGCTCATGCACGCGCTTTATGTAACGCCCCAACTCCTCCCAGAATTACACCTCTTTGAATACGCAAATGAATATAAATCGCCCTTAAGCTCAGCCTTCTGTGAAAAGACAATGGGAAAAGCATGGGGGAACATAAGAATTTCAGCGAATACCAAGTGGAGGCAAAGGAAAAACATATTATTTGTTCAAATAAATCGTGGTATAATCAACAAAACGAAGTTGATCGAGTGACATAGCGTGTTGGAGAAACTTGAAAGCTCATGTTCACAAAATCGAACAGTGCCAGAAATAAAAAAGAAGTCACATATCAAAGTCGCCGTGAAAAGGCGAGTCGTAGCCCACCGTCTGAATGTCATATGAAAGCTTATTAGGGTACAGAGAAAAAAAGGCACACCGTGGGGAAAAAGCACGAAATGTCAACTTCAATCTCGACATTTCCACTTTAATCACGTAGTTTATTTTGTCATTAAAGTAGAACATCATAAACTTCATCTTAAAATCGTTTAATTAACCAGTTTCTCAAATCACATCGTAACTAAAGTAGCACGTTAAATGCTTTGTTTTGTATTTGATCCTCTATGTGCTCTATGTGTGTGATTCACTACTTGCTTCTTAAATCGGCCCTCTTCCTCCAACTGGACACAGAATCCATTACATTTGTGATAATACAGCTCTGAATAAATAAAATACTGAGATGTATACATGATATCATTTTCATGATGATAGGAGTTAAAGCACGTTATTAAACACGGGTTACACAGCGCAATGATTGTGTGCGACCTTCGATGAAATAATTTATTGCAGCAGTACTCAGGTGCGGCTCTATGCTTGTGGTGGCACTGAGCAGAAGAAGAATCGGTGGCTCCATCGTCCGCCAATGTCAGTAAGGTAGCTTATGCACGGTGGATGGCCACGTCCGTTGCAGTCACTGCATAGCTGCCTCATGCTCATGACACAAGCATTTAACTTTTGCCAAAATTTGTCACTGCGTTTTTAACTGTGTTATTATTTTCTCTTTCTGTTTTATATTCAGTATATATTGGCGTATCCGCCACTGCAGTCCTTGCTTTTCTTTCCCCAAATACCCAATCACCACACAATCAGCTCTGTAATAGAAGTTAAGCCATCTGTAAGCTTAAAGCACCGATTCTTCAAAACGTTTAAGGAACATTGAAATATCTTCGTAGTACATGTTTTAATTATTCTATCCTTCACGACACTCCCAGTGAAGAATATAGATTATTTAAATGAAGTTAAAGTTTTATCTGTATAATATAATAAACATATTTTGCTGTATTTTATGTTAAAAATGATATCGTCATCATATGTAAATACGTGCTTTATAAAGTGGCGCAGGTTGTGTAATATTATAACTGTAGTGCAAGTTTACAGTGGGGTGATTGTACTTATAAGTACAAACAGTTCTACAAGGAGCAATTGATTGAGTGTGTTTATAGTTCTTGGGATGAAACTGTTTCTGAACCGTGAGGTCCGTACAGGAAAGGCTTTGAAACATTTTGCCGTGGCTGAGGTAGCATGTCCTTGAAGCTGTATACCGGTAATTCTCTTTTCGATCAGCTGCTGCTGTGATTCACACTCAGATACAGTGATATAAATATTCAGAGTGGTGCAGTGAGAGCAATATGGAAAAAGATGATCCACTGTGGCAACTCCTAACGGGAGCAGCTGAAAGAAGAAGAAGAAGGTGCAGTGAGAGTAACAACGCTAAAGCAGTTATGGTATTTGGAATACTATGGCTATTCCCTGGACCATTATATTGTTACAAGTTAATTACAATCAGATGCGTTACACTAATAAACAATATGCGGTTAGTTTCAGTGTATTTATAAAGCCGCATCAGGAAAATAAGGAGTAACCAGGAGTACCTGGACCAGGAGACCAGGAGAACCAGGAGTACAGGAACAGTAACATTGCTTTGACGCTGGGTGCCGCCAGTCTGCAAAATCGAGTGGAGAACTTGCGTACGACAAGGTATGAGGTACCATGGAAAAGTGTGTGGCTTTACGCCAAGTTTAGGTTTTATACATCGCGATTTGAACGTGGAAAAGTTATTATTCAACATTTCTGTGCGTATGCACCGTTTATACATGAGGCCCCTGATGTTATCCCACTCTGAATGTGAATTTACAGCATCTAGTAGTTCTGTTAGTGCCTTAGGTTTATCCAGTTCCTCTGCACTGAGAGTATCTATTTGTGGAATCTGTAATGCATCAAGAAATGCATTAGATTGTGTCTTGTCATCTTTAAACTCAGTAGAATATAAGGATTTATAGTCATTTCTAAATGTGTGCATTATATTTATATGGTCAATGATTTTGTCTCCGTTTTTGTTGGTGATTGCTGGAATTGCATTGTGAACTTGTTGCTGGGGCGGCACGGTGGTGCAGTGGTAGCGCTGCTGCCTCGTAGTTAGGAGACCTGGGTTCGTTTCCTGGGTCCTCCCTGCGTGGAGTTTGCATGTTCTTCCCGTGTCTGCGTGGGTTTCCTCCGGGCACTCCGGTTTCCTCCCACAGTCCAAAGACATGCTGGTTAGGTGGATTGGCGATTCTAAATTGGCCCTAGTGTGTGCTTGGTGTTTGTGTGTGTGTCCTGCGGTGGGTTGGCACCCTACCCAGGGTTGGATCCTGCCTTGTGCCCTGTGTTAGCTGGGATTGTCTCCAGCAGACCCCCGTGACCCTGTGTTCGGAATCAGCGGGTTATACAATGGATTGATGGACTTGTTGCTGTTGGATTTGTTTATAAGATCTTATTAGCTTTATCTCCATGTTCATAGTATTGATGTCTTGATTTACAAATGAGTTGTTAAGTTTCTTTAATTGTTAAGAGGCTGAGTTCTGAATGCAGAGCCTGCCTTTTCCTATGAACATCTGGCATGTTCTTGATCTATTCTAGTAATTTTGCTAATTAGCTCTGATACCTTTTTGGTTTCAAATGTTTTTCTATTACAAAAAATATGAGATAAATGAAGAAGGCCTTCAGGGTTTCCCAGAGTATTCCTGCACAAACTTCTGAGTATGTACTTGTCTCTAAGAAAAAATGAGTTGTTTAGTTATAAATTCTGTATAGTTCTTGTCTTCTAATAAAAGTGGGTTAAGACGCTATCTGTGAGATGAGTATGTGGGGCATGATTTTAGCTCCAAGATCAAAGGAGCATGGTCGGAAATAACAATAGCGTTGTACTTACAAGATTTAATTGTAGGCAAGAAATTGTTATCTATAAAGAAATATTAAATTCTCGAGTAGCAATGATGCACTGATGAGTAGAAGGAATATGCTCTTGAGTTTGTGTTTAGAAATCTCCTGGGGTCTGATAAGCTGTAATCAGTTACAAACTGTGTAATTGTCTTTGCAGTGTTACTTGTCTTCTGCCCTGTGGCAGGAGACTTATCTAGGTCTGGATTTAAAACAGAATTAAATACCCCAGCCATTATAATTTTATGGGTGTTCACATTGGGAATAGATACAAATGCATTTTGGATGAAGTCCCTATCATCAAAATTGGGTGCATAAATATTTATCACTTTACAGTTAAATAAATTACCCGTGGCAATCACATATATCCCTTCAGGATCAGATACTACATCTGATACTACAAATGAGACTGTTCTATGTATAATAATTCCCACACCTCTAGTTTTCTTTGTCAAGCTGGAATGGAACATTTGGCCAATCTAGTCTTTGTGCAGCTGAAACTGATTCTTGCTTAATAAGTGGGCGTCCTGTAAAAATACTATTTTAGCGTTTAGGTGAGAGAATACTTCCTTTCTTTTAAATTTGTGATTCAGTCCTTTAACATTCCAGCTCACAAAGTTAACTGTCCGGTCATGGAGACATTGCTTCTGAAATTTTGATGTCATTTTGTAGTCCCTAACCCCATTTTGCCTCCCAACGTGAGGCTGGACCACACTTCACAAAGTCCCAGTCATCTGACATACTTAGAGACATTTCCAAAACAAAACAAGCCCCCCAGCAGTGGTAGAGTTATAAAATTGAGATATCTATTGTCAATACAGTCCAAATACTATAAGCATAAAATATCTTCAACAATCTTGAGATAGTAAGATAGTAAACCCAGGAAATGGTGTTAAAAAGTGACCCTGGATATGCATAGTAAACCCTAATACAATAATAACAATAACAGTAAACCAAGGGTATGATGTTAAACAGTTTCCTTTAAAAGGAAAAAAAATAATTTCTTCCACAAATACATACATATACACATATAATTGTAATCAAAGCATAAACAAAAAGTGGCAGACAAGGGAAAAGGATGTAAATTTTACAGTACCAGTATCATTGCAAGCAGATCAAAAAGCTGGTAAGATCTTCTTTGCCATGCCATGAAAGGATGTGACTCATGATCGTACTTCAAAAAAATATTGGTATAAGTTTTATTAGCTCTTTTTCTGCTACCTCCTTAGAGGTAAAAATGTAATGCATGCCTTAAATGTCTCCTTTCAGTTTGTCAGAGTAGAAAAGGCTATATATGATCTCGGCTTTCCATAAGTGCTGTTTAATGTTATAAAAACTGACACATTTAGCAGCTGTTGAGAGTAAGAAATCCAGGAAAATACGAATGTGGTTATTTTCAAATATAACTTGTTGTTTCTGTCTGAGAAGTAACATTACATGTAATTTAAACTGTAATTTTTTAAAGCGCACGATAAAAGTCCTACGTTTAGAGGTATTTGATCCCCGTATGCAGTAATCTGCTGCTATCTTGGTGTCTGATTTAAAGTCCTCTCTAACTTTTTAGAGAATAGTTCAGCTATGACTTTCACTGGGTTTGGATTTTCACGATTCTCTGGGAGACCTTCGATTCTAATATTCCTTCTGCATCCATCTTCCAGTGCAGCAAGTCTGTGTCTCAGTTTTCTGCATTTGGAATTTACAATCGTTGCTTTTCCTTTACAGGTAAATGCCAGATGTTCGGCTTTTTCAGTTTGAGTCGTGAACATTTGCTTAACATCTTCCAACTGAGCGGCAAGTGCTCTCAGTTTATTCTCAAACTTGCATGCATTTTGAAGAATTTGTTTCTCAGTTTTTTCTAGCATACCTTTAAAGGCTGCCTCAAAACGATTATTTACACGTTTCTCCAGGTCTTTAATATTCTGCCACAGCTTCTCGTTTGTCTTCTTGTTTGTCTTGTATATACCATTCATTTCTTTCTTTATATCTTTCTTGACCTCCTTTATGTCTTTAGCAGAGGCCATTGCAGAGATCTTTACCTTCAGTTCGGACAAATCATTTCGGCCTTTGTGCTCCGCGGGTAAGTGGCAAGCCCTGTTAAAACCGATGCTCCCAGCTTGCAAGGAGTAGATGAGAATGTGGAAGGCAAGGTCATTTTCAGTTTCAATGGATCTTCTGAAATCGACGAGCTATCCGTGACCTGAATCACTTGCACATTCTCTCTCACTTTCACTCTCAGCTGGAGACGATGCAGTGGCTCTGGGTCCCGGGAAATCTGTGGTTTCACCTGTCTGTTCCAGGTCAGTCTCTGTAAGGCCGTACCTTGAGTTTGAACTTGGACTTAATGCCTGTCTAGGTTTGGATGTAGCTTTAGATTTTTTTTCTGTATTTTTCTGTGCCCTTTTCTTGCCGCTCATGTTTATACATGCTTGCATATACTGTAATAGAACCTCCTCGGGTTAGGTTATCCCAATACCTCGGGATGATAAGAAAATAAGAGAAAAAGAATAACACTGCTGCTAATGGAGTTCCGCTTCTTGACGTCCATCTCCCGTAACGTACAAGACCAACTCTTCCAGATGTGATTTTCTGATAAGGCTGATTTGAAGGAGTGACATCAAGCAAGAAATCAAGATCCAGGCTTTTAATAACCTCTTGGGCACAGCCATCAGCAGTGTGTCTGTTTGTGGAGAGAGTGTTGACCTTGTTGAAAGGTTTACTTACCTTGGCAGTGACATTCATGTCTCTGGTGACTCTTCCTATCAGAAGTCAGTAGACGGATTGGGAAAGCTGGGGGGTCATGAGGTCGCTGGAAAGGGGTGTGTGGTGCTCCCGATATCTGTGCAAAAGGATGAAGGTCCAAGTCTTTAGAGTCGAGGGCTTCATGTTTAAACAGAGTGTAGGCACAAAAATGTTGCGTAAGAACGTTTCCACGTTCAAATCGCGATGTATAACACTTGAACTTGGCGTAAAGCCACGCACATTTCCATAGTAGCTCATACCCTGTTGTACACAAGTTCTGCACTCGCAGACTGGCAACACCCTGAATCAAAGCAGTGCTGCTGTTCTTGTGTGGTTACCCTTTCTTTTTTAGAACCATATCCCTGATACGGATTTATAAATGCACTGAAATTAACTGCATATTGTTTATTAGTTTAATGCATCTGATTGTAACTAACCTGTAACAATATAATGGTCCACAGAATGGTCAAACTATTCCAAATACCATAACTGCTTTAGTGTTGTTACTCTCACTTCACCTTCTTCTGCTTCTTTCAGCTGCTCCCATTAGGGGTTGCCACATCGGATTGTCTTTTTCCATATTACTCTCACTTGAAGCTTTTGAGTTTCTCTGACACGCTATATCACTCGATCAACTTCATTTTGTTGTTTATACCACTGTGTTTTAACCAACAAATAATACGTTTTTCCTTGCCTCCACTTGGTATTTGCTGAAATTCTATTTTCCCTCATGCTTTTTCCATTGCCTTTTCACAGAACAATAAGCTTAAGGGCTATTTATATTGATTTGCATATTCAACGAGGCGTAATTCTGGGAGGAGTTGGGGTGGGGCAGCAGGCACGTGCACGTGTATTAATTTTCACGCTGACCGGGATTTATGTAGTGGAAGAACGTGGCGTTCGCACAGATTTATGCATCTGGATTTTTTTGTGTGTAAGCACATTTCTGCTTTTGTGCTTATGTCATGTTATAGTGCAAATTCTATGCACATCATTATGCATAAGGCCCCTGGTGCTTCCTGTCTTGCTATATGGTTGCTATCCTGTGACATGAGACAAAGACTGGACTCCTTTGGTACTGTGTCTCTCTGGAAAATTCTTGGGTACCACTGGTTTGACTTTGTGTCGAATGAGTGGTTGCTCATGGAATCCCGAATGAGGCACATTACCTGCATTGTAAGGGAGCGTCAATTACGGCACTATGGCCATGTGGTGCGTTTCCCAGAGGGTGATACAACTAGTAAGTTAAGTAATTCTACTCAAATTATGGGGGTTATAGGAACCTCCCATAGATTATGCATTGTCATCTAGTAAAATATTTGTGAATCTTATGTAACTAGGAAGTGGCTCTTACACTTACCATGTGCACATGCTAAATTTATTAATTTATAGTTTCTGCCCATTACCAGAAAAATAGTACTGATTAAAACCAATACTAAAAAAAAATCAAACATTATGTTATTGCCGGGTGGCACGGTGGCTCAGTGGGTAGCGCTGCTGCCTCACAGTAAGGAGACCTGGGTTTGCTTCCCGTGTCTTTCCTGCGTGGAGTTTGCATGTTCCCCCCCGTGTCTGCATGGGTTTCCTCCGAGTACTCCGGTTTCCTCCCACAGTCCAAAGACATGCAGGTTAGGTGCATTGGTGATCCTAAATTGCCCTTGGTGTGTGTGTGTGTGTGTGAACGCCCTGCGGTGGGCTGGTGTCCTGCCCGGGGTTTGTTTTCTGCCTTGCACGCTGGGATTGGCTCCAGCAGACCCATGTGACCCTGTAGTTAGGATATAGCGGGTTGGATAATGGATGGATGTTATTGCCTTTATGAAAAAGTAAGTATTAAAATATTTGAAATACTTCAATTTACACAAACTCTAAAGCTGCTTTTTAAGCACACACATTTCAAATCAGTCAAGTCAAGTTGGGGAGCTTGCACTGGTACAGTGCATTGCCGCACCCACTACACAACAAAACAACTCAGGATCCCGGTTTGCAACCCCCAGGCAGACACAGTGGTCCAGTCCCACCCTCCGGAAATGACCCTCTATCTGCCGCAACCAGGTGTTATGGGGGTGACCCCTTGGCCTGGTCCAGCCACTCGGGTCCCCAACAGTGGTATATTCTAACTATTTCTATATGCTTTGACTAAACATTATTTTCAGTTAGTGACTAGCCTTGCCATGTGTAAGGTGTAGAGGGCACATGGTTTTAAACCGTGCCTATGGGCCTTTTGAGTGTGTGAAGTAACTCATAAGATAAAGCACTTATTTAAGTATGGAACTGTACACTTAAGGCATACAGAAGAAGAAATTAAGAACTTTTAAGTACAGAAATAATTAAAGTTTCTCAAGAAAAGCTAAGTTTAGGCAAGATACATTTTTCCTTTTTTGCCTTTTATTCTACATGTGTAACTACTTTTTTCTTTATTCTTGTGTGGATTATTTGCTTTTAACTTTTACTAAATATTTTTAAAAACGAACTTTTGGACTGAGAGATTTCTTTCGGCACACATTTTACCCGCGCTTGAACTCACTTATACTGTACTTCTTTGGCTACACTAAAGTTTAAAATCTGCCTAAGATTGAAAGCTTGAAAACTCCCTTGGATAAAAAGAAAGAAACCTGCATGTTCTAAATGTGAAACCGGACTGCGACGGGAAAAAACAAAAACATCTTGAAAAGACTCAACAGGTACTTTTAATCTTTGGCTTTGATCGTAGTTGGACATTTGAGAATTGCTAGTGCTCCTTGTGAGACTGTATAAATTATAAAGGAGCTTAAATATTTTATAAGATCGTCATGGCACCTGATTCCAGAAACCAGAGGAAATATCAAAACAAAATATCAGACGAAAGTCTGAGTGGTGTGAGTGGAAGTTGCGATGAATATGACGTCACAAAGGACCATCTCCAAGATGACAGAAAGCTGTTCAATTCAGTAACAACTAACCTTTAGTTAGTGATAAACCACAAATGCAATCAATTATCTAGTCTGATGAAGATCGTAAAGGATTTTAAACAAAATGAATTTAACTGTGAAATTGTAGAATCAATTATCAAGAATCTGTTCTCCGTTCTAAAAAAGGAAAATGAAAGGCTAAATGATGAACTTTTATCCATCCAGAGCACCGAAGATACACAAAAAATGATACAAAATTTTGATGTTAAAATGAAAACTTTTCTTAAGTTTTTGGGATATACAATAGAATGGATTATAGGAGTATGTCAAAATAAAAGCCTCAAGCAGCAACCTGACGTTTCTGGTAAACAATTCAGGGATTACAGAACGAAAGATGACATTTCCCCTTCAGTTAATGACTCAAGTTTCTGCAAAAAGTAAAAGTCGAGCAAGTACAGTGGCTACTTCAATTAATGCTCTCATATCTCAAGAGACAGCACACGCTGTGCTGTTGGCTAAAGCAGAGAACCAATTAAGGCAACAGGCTCTAGATATGGAATAGATGCTGATGAAAGCCAAAAGAGGACTTCAGGAAACACAGTTGAAGGCTAAAAGAGAACTTGAAGAAGCACAGTTGAAAGCTAAAAGAGATCAATTGGCATTGGAAGTAGCTATCGTAGAATCCGATGCAAAATTGAGAGCACTTAAAGGATGCAATCGTAGTCCGGATAAACCAAATCCTTATATTCCTCAGAAACCAGATATGAAAATTGGAAAGCCAACCGGATGCAAGCATTTGTAACTTTCCATGTACTGTAGAAATGAAAGTAAAAACCATCCTCAGCAACCGCTTTATGATCAGCAAATTAAACCATCAGCACCTCAACAGCAACCGCTTTATGATCAGCAAAATAAAGCTGCAAAGTTCGAAAATAAAGAAAGAAGACCAGGACTCCCCGATCTAGTGAACTTTCTGGAGGAAAAGGCAACATCAGCTTTTAATCCTGTGTACGGCTCAGCTCTACAAAGCCATACCTTCAAGAAGGAAAAAGACAGAACTGATCAAGAGAAGTATCCTTTAAAAGGCGTCCTGAGCAGTTTTGTTACAAACTTTTCTGCTGCTGATGACAAAAGGGATACAAACACCTCAGTCAAAAAGGCGGAGATCCTGGACGCACAAGCAGTAAGCTCTGTCTTTTTTGCAATGAAAATCACAATCTTAACGAATCCAGTACAATTCAGAAACTAACTTATGAAAGTAAAATTGACTCTTTGAGATCTAAGGGCTTATGCTTTAAGTGCCTTAAACAAGAACATCTTAGTAAAGACTGTGAAGAAAAAATTAAGTGCCAAATATGCTTTCATTTACATCTTATGAATAAGGAAATAGATAACGACAATAAAGCCACACCTCCTAAAAAGGAGAACGCTAAGTCGGAAAAGAAGAACATTTCTTCTTCCCATATTTCTGTGGAACCACTAGAGACTTGTATGGTTATCGCAGCCGGTGAAGAGTGTGCATTAGCTGTGGTTCCAGTTAAAGTTAAGTCTGAAATGAATGAAAAATGTGTAGAAACATATGCTCTAATAGGCTACATTTTCCACAGAAAGCTTACAAGAGCAGTTAAATCTTTCTGGAAGAAAGTCTAACATCTATATCAACACTATAGAGAGTGACAAAATAAGTAACAGTAAATGTTACTCCAGCAATACAATACAGTCTTTCCAGAGTGCAGTTCTGAGGAAGAGGAGAAAATGTCACCGGAGGACATTAAATCCATGCGCATAGCTTCAGATTCTACCAGACTAGTGGATGGACACTATTGCATTAGTCTGCCTTTTAAAGATGAGACACTTAAAGTGCCAAACAATCGTGTTGCAGAACAATGTAGTATTGGACTTAAAAGTAACTTACGAAGTATCCAACATTCCATGAGGATTACAAAATTTAAAAAAAGTATTGAAACTAACTGAAGTTTAAGAAGAAAAAGTTAGGATTATAGAAGAAACCGTTTTTCTCTTTTTGCCTTTTATTCTGCACATGTAATAACTTCTTTCAGAATTTTTGTGACTTGTCCTTTTTTTGAAATTTTGTTGCACTTGTAAAACAAACCTTATTGGAGTGAGAAATTTCCTTTGTTATGTGCTTGACTCATGCAGGATCTTACCTTGCCAACTCAGTAGCTGCTTGATATTGGGAATCTGGAAAAAACACAGCTACAATAAGACAAATTGAAAGACATATATATTTGCAAAATCTATGTTAACTTGATAAAACCCCAAATACAATAGTTTGGGCAGATAAAGAAATATGCCTTTTAATTTTACCTAGTAACAATTAAGTATGTAACAATTTACAATTGGAAGAATTGGTGGTTTTTGGAGCATTTAAAGTCCAGGTTGTTGTATGCCAAAATAAAAGACTGAGAACTCCTATACTAGCAGTCACATAACTAGTGCCGGCCCTATCACTTCAGCTTGAGGCATGAAGCTGAGACGGCAGTAGTTTGACAGTAAAGGAATTGTGACTGTGATCAGAGAGCTGAGATCTTCATTCTGTCATTAGATTGGATGTCACATCACTCTCAAGATGGCTGACCACCAGCTTCAACATGTTGCTGAAGAATTGGAATCCCAACAGATGCAGATTCAACAGCTCCTTGACAGATGAAAGCATCTCAGGGATAACAAAAATTGCCTATTACTGTCTTCATTAATGTCCAGGGTTGTTTTGGCTACCTCTATTCGAAGTCATAAACTCTCCCACCCCAGGACATTATCGTTACACCATCTCTTACTCCAAACAATGATGATGTGACCTGGAAACATGGATAATAAAAGCACATGCCCAAGCCGAGGTCATCTCCACTTCCTCACTCTAGAATCACCACTCACAACTACTTCAACCCTCTCTGTTTCCCCACTGTGCATGCAGACAGTGGTAATGTGGTTGTTACTTGACCTCAAAATGTTTGTGTTGTATTTACCTGAAATATGACTTAAAGATGTAGAAAGAAGAGCCCCAACAGACCTTGAGAAGTACAACGGCAGGACTATTGGGACAATTGTAATCCATGCCGGCATCAATAACATTCAACATTGACTGCTGGAAGTCTTGAAGAAAAACTTCACATCCTTCATCAGACCACAAAGGAGAGAACCCCAGCTGTGAGAATCTTTGTATCAGGTCTACTTCCCACCCTGTGTAGATCAGTTGAAACCTATGGTCGACTCCTGGCCCTAACTACATGGATAAGGACCTTCTGCAAGAGACAATGTATTGGCTTCATTGACAACAACAACAACAACAACAACATTTATTTATATAGCACATTTTCATACAAACAGTAGCTCAAAGTGCTTTACATATTAAAGAATAGAAAAATGAAAGACACAATTATAAAACAAAATAAATCAACATTAACATCGAATAAGAGTAAGGTTCAATGGCCAGGGGGGACAGAAAAAACAAAAAAACTCCAGACGGCTGGAGAAAAAATAAAATCTGTAGGGATTCCAGACCATGAGACCGCCCAGTCCCCTCTGGGCATTCTACCTAATATAAATGAAACAGTCCTCTTTGGATTTAGGATTCTCACGGAAGGGCTTGATGATGATGATGGTCACGTAGACTTCTGCCTTTTAATCCGTCCATCATTGTTTGAGCATCATGAAGCTTTGAGTAGGTGGTGGTGGCGCAGGCCGGAAAAAGAAACAGAAAAGAGAGTAGGGGTCAGTACCGATTTTAGAGCCACCATGAAAAGTTATTTTGAGGAGATTGAACATATAGAGTATCAGGATTAAGTTAAATTACGATTAAAATGAAGTTATAAAAGGCCATGTTAAAGTAATGTGTTTTCAGCAGTGTTTTAAAGTGCTCTACTGTATCAGCCTGGCGAATTCCTATTGGCAGGCTATTCCAGATTTTAGGTGCATAGCAGCAGAAGGCCGCCTCACCACTTCTTTTAAGTTTTGTTCTTGGAATTCTAAGAAGACACTCATTTGAGGATCTGAGGTTACGATTTGGAATATAAGGTGTCAGACATTCCGATATATAAGATGGGGCGATATTATTTAAGGCTTTATAAACCATAAGCAGAATTTTAAAGTCAATCCTGAATGACACAGGTAACCAGTGTAGTGACATTAAAAGTGGAGAAATGTGTTCGGATTTTCTTTTCCTAGTTAGGATTCTAGCAGCTGCATTCTGCACTAGTTGCAAACGATTTATATCTTTTTTGGGTAGTCCTGAGAAGAGTGCATTACAGTAATCTAGTCGACTGTAAACAAACGCGTGAACTAATTTCTCAGCATCTTTCAGTGATATAAGCGGTCTAACTTTACTTATGTTTCTTAAGTGAAAAAATGCTGTCCTAATGATCTGATTAATATGTGATTTAAAATTCAGATTACAACTGGCACCTCTAAAGGAGAGACAGGAGCCTGGGTTCACTCCAGTAATATCTCAGATATGCCTTTCTTGACTGCATATCTTTTGTCTGAATGTTCACTATATTCCGGTGTTAGGATGTGATAATTTTGTAGTGGGTTAACCAAAAAATGTGCATTGTATTAGCACACACAATAGGAAAATAGACTTACATTAAGTGAACCATGGCTCCACTCGGACTCTAACTGAAGCAGCAACTCTGATTTACAATGTTGTTTATTCAGTTCATCACAGGAAAAATGTCAGCGGTTTAGAAGGCATTTACTTGAGCCAATTAAACTTTAAAGATGAAGGTCTTAGTACTTGTTTCATCTTTCGAGGATCTTGCTATGGTTATTCAAGAAGTGTTGCAGTCTCTCATACTGATGGTTTATTGATCTCCAAATTATAATGCTTCTTCTATTGAGGATTTCTGAGACTTAATGTGTATAATAATAATAATAATAATTCTTTGCATTTATATAGCGTTTTTTATAATAATAACTAACTACGACAAGTTTCTGATTGTAGACATTTTCAATTTTCATTTGCATAAGCAGTATGACAAGAAAGCAAGAGAATTCTTGAACTTATTGGACACTTTTGATATTAGTCAGCACATCAGCCAGCACATACATAAGGGAGAATCGTGATGGATTTACTCATTTCAAAAGGATTAAAAGCTGACGTGAGACAGATTGTGGATATCCATATATAAGAAAATTTTTGCATAGTATTTGATGTAGCAATACATGGAGAAAATAAGTAGGGGTTATTCTGAAGGAACAGTATGTCAACAGTGTTTTGGAGGTGAAAAAAGTGTCAGACAGAGTAATGATTATGAAGCTGGAAATTGGAGGTGTGATGATGAATGTTGTTAGTGCATATGTCCCACAAGTTGAGTGCACGATGGATGAGAAAGAAGATTTTTGGAAAGAGTTGGATGAAGTGATGAAAAGGGACAAAGTGGTGATTGGAGCAGATTTCAATGGGCATGTTTGGTGAAGGGAACAGAGGAGACGAGGAGTTAATGGGTAGGTATGGTGTCAAGTAGAGGAATGAAGAAGGTCAGATGATAGTGGATTTTGCCAAAAGGATGGACATGGCTGTGGTGAATACGTATTATAAGAAGAGGGAGGAACATAGGGTTATGTACAAGAGTGGAGGAAGATGCACACAGGTACATTAAATCCTGTGCAGAAGAGTCAATCTAAAGGACATCGAAGACTGCAAAGTGGTGGGAGGGGAAAGTTTTTAGTTAAGCAGCGTAAGATGATGGTCTGTAGGATGACATTAGAGATCAAGAATAGGAAGAGTGTGAGGGCAGAGCCAAGGATCAAATGGTGGAATTTGAAAAAGGAAGACTTCAAGGTTGAGTTTAGGGAGAAGGTGAGACAGGCACTGGGTGGTAGTGAAGAATTACCAGAAAGATGGAAAACTACAGAAGATGTAGTAAGGGAGATGGCAAGAAGGGTGCTTGGCGTGACATCTGGACAGAAGGAGGAGGAAAAGGAAACCTGGTGGTGGAATGGGGAAGTACAGAAGAGTAAACAGAGGAAGAGGATGGCAAAGAAGAAGTGGGATAGTCAGAGAGATGCAGAAAGTAGACAAGAGTACAAGGAGATAAGCCACAAGGTGAAGAGAGAGGCTAAAGTAAAGGTGTATGATGAGTAGTATGAGAGGTTGGACACTAAGGAGGCAGAAAAGGACCGGTACCAATTAGGGGTAGGAGGGACCAAGCTGGGAAAGATGTGCAGCAGGTTAGCGTGATAAAAGATAAAGATGGAAACATACTCACAAGCGAGGAGAGTGTGTTGAGCAGATGGAAAGAGTACTTTGCGAGGCTGATGAATGAAGAGAACAAGAGAGAGAAGAGGTTGGATGATGTGGAGATAGTGAATCAGGAAGTGCAACAGATTACCAAGGAGGAAGTAAGGACAGCTGTGAAGAGGATGAAGAATGGAAAAGCCATTGGTCTAGATAACATACCTGTGGAAGCATGGAGGTGTTTAGGAGAGATGGCAGTTGAGTTTTTAACCAGATTGTTTAATGGACTCTTGGAAAGTGAGAGCATGCCTGAGGAGTGGAGAAGTGTACTGGTGCCAATATTTAAGAATAAGGGGATTTGCAGGACTGTAGTAACTACAGGGGGTTAAAATTGATGAGCCACATTATGAAGTTATGGGAAAGAGTAGTGGAAGCTAGATTAAGAAGGGAGGTGTTGATTAGTGAGCAGCAGTATGGTTTCATGCCAAGAAAGAGAACCACAGATGCAATGTTTGCTCTGAGGGTGTTGATGGAGAAGTATAGAGAAGGTCAGAAGGAGTTGCATTGCGTCTTTCTGGACCTGGAGAAAGCATATGACAGGGTTGGGAGTTGGGGTATTGTGGTATAGTGTTGAAAACCTATATTTTTATTCATCTGCTCCTTCAGGATTTGCTAATGTTCTAAACAATCAGTTTGAATGTAATTCTTGACTTAATAAATTTAGTAGTGTAAGCTGAAATGTAGAAAATTTTAATACTAAGGTAAGGGTTACAAAAAGCAAATATTGACAAAAATTCTGTCCTATCCTCTGATACCAAAGAAAAGATAAAGAAGAAAAAAGACTAAGCTCTTATTATAAATAAATACATAAATAATTAATTAATTAAAAAAGAACTATATCTTCTACCTGCTACCAACACACAATAATATAGAAGAGAGAAAACCTTTATGTAAAAACAAATGTCTAGTAAAGAAACAAAGGAAGTGTATGGAAGAAACACACAGGAGTGGGCTGGTTCCTATGGGGGAAGCGAAGGGTCTTACTATGCTCTCAGAGGAGAGAGCTGTTCCCTCCACCGGGGTCAAGATCGCAGCTAAATGTGGGGCATCCCCAAACTAGCAGGTGGAATATTTTAAAAAGCTAGATGTTCAACCCAGTGAGGCCGACCCAGGAGCATGCCTTTGCTTTATGGGGAAAAAGTGGCACTATGGCTAAGGCTATTTCAGTGTACCACATTCCAAATAGTGTAACAGATGTTTTCCTTTACTAAATAATCTCTCCAAATATTTCACCCAACCTGTCTGGGTAGAATTTCGAAACATGGAGGAGCTTATCGATCTCATTGAATCATCTAAGACGGCTTCACAATCTGGAAGAGCAGACTAGTTCTTTAGCGGACACCATGGGGATTACCACTCACAAAATCTACCTTTTTCTTACAAGTCAGAGCCTGTTCCGAAGTCCCCGGGCTCATGGGCATGCAACTTACTCGGGAATGAGGAGGAATGCAGGTGGAGAGAGAAGGGAGGGTTATGTGCACTTACAAACCTCTTGACGATATGACATATAGGAGTACTTGTGTACTGAAGTGACTTTAGCTGCAGGTAGAAGCTCCTGTCGCATCCTACGCAACTTTGTTTGATTTTATTCAGGAAAAGATCCCATTCTCCCCACGGAAGAAAGACTCTCAGAGACCAAGGACATAAAGCTTATGAAACCGTTTCTGGACAAAGTCAGAACCATAAAGACAGTTGCATTGAGCTCCCACCTGCAGCTGAAGTCACTTCAGTACACTTGTACTGTGTAAGCGTGCCCGTTTCGATCAAACACAGGAAGCTCTGCAGTTTACTTGTGACTTTCACGCTGTAGGAAGATAAGTAAATAAATCAAGGTAAATAACATCTGACTTTTATATACAAAGTACAGTGATTGCAAAAGTCCGACGGCAGCTTTCACCTGTAGTTATAGACTCTTCAGTACGTGAGTGACTCTCCACGTATGTGCCCAAAAAGAAGTCTGACTGCATTCTCGTACCATTGATCACATATTTTGTGTCAGCAGGCATTTTTTGTGGCATTACACATGTAATTTGTGAGCATGCCCTTGTCGAGCAAACAGAGGAAGCTCTGCAATCTACTTGTGACTTTACACTGTAGGTAGATAAGTAAATAAATCAAGGTAAATAACATTCAATCTGGCTTTTATATAAGTAATACTTGTATATGAATGTTTCTTATGTAAAGACCATCACAAAACATAATCACAAACAGGACTTTGCACAATAAGTTGGTGAGCTCTGTAAGCCATGCTGCTTCATTGGAGGACAGGTGTGGGGCAGACTGACCTGCAGGAACACGCCCGACCTGTTGGTGCATCCAAACGGTGCCATCTTTCGCCTTTACGCCTGGTGCAGCTGCATTATTCTTCTATGTGAGTGGACGTTTCTTGCCGGGAGGGCTTCTTTTCTATTTCTCTGATGTAAAACCCTCGTCCTCATCTGAGTTCACCTCTGTTATAGCACATTTTTGTTTGAAAACAGCAGTGTCAGATCGGGGGGAGCATGAACGCAACTGAGAGAATAAAAGTGAATAAAAAAAACACTAACCTTTACAAGTACCATACGTTTACACCAACTGTTACACCGAATAAGTGACACTGAGAAATTTTAATTTATAATAATGGAAACTAGTAAAATCTATGACTTCTTAAAATGAACACTGTAAACATAGGCATTTCAGTAAATAATTGAGGAGTTTGCATATCAATATTGATTTAAGGACTAAGTAAGCCACCTGCTGTACTAAATGGTAACTCATAAAGCAATTCACAGTAAATAGTCTAACAATTAAATATAAGTAAATGAAACAAAGAGGCTGCGCCGCTAATAATGAAGTTGCATGCTGTCCTGCAGCATGTTTGGAAGAAGCTGATTGGCTGAAACTGTTTATAGTGAATTGTCCCCAGATGGAAGCGCCATATAGCGATCAGTAACAAAAAGACACATTTAAGCATGCTGGACAGTAGTCTGTTATGTTTTGCTACAATACAAATTCAGTACGACACCAGGGTCTCCAAACACTCAAATATGAAGCTTATTACGTTTTATAGTGAAGCTCTTTACATATACAATATAATTAGGGGAAATAAGAGGTCACAAAATGAATAAATAGCTTATTCATTATTTTATAAGTAACTTTCATATTCCATTCAGAATTATCCTATATAATTCAATTAATAAATCATAGTGTGCACTCATTAAAAACAAAGTGAAAAACTGATTTGAGTGCTACTTTATAGAGGGAGCAGACAGGAACAGCACAGACTATGTAAGACTGATGAAGTAGAGAATGTTACTTCACTAGCAGGAACAGAAATAAAACTTATTCATACACTATGTTATAAGCCGAGTCGACAGACAATTGAAAAGTATTATTATAGCTATTTATTGCTCTGCTTATCTCAATTTTTAGTGTTCCAGTGAGTGAGAACATAGTGGTGGAGCAATGCCACACCAGAGAGTAGTGCCCCATCCAAGTCATCCACTGACTTGAATGTCTGCAATTTTGAGGTCTTCTTTGTCCAAAACTGTGCTTTATTATCCACAGGTGTGCATTCAAATTGAAGTGGCCTGACAGCAATGCACATGCCCAAAGCTGCTGCACAAAGGAAAGAGCAAGAGATCTGTGATAAAGAGGCTGCTGGTAGAGAGAATACCTGTTCAGAGAAACAAAGTAGATGAAAGTTCACTGCATTACTTAACTGTAGAGGTGTGACATGATTGCAAAGACATATGTGCGTGCAGGAAAAGAAATGATTTAAACAGTGACACTGAATCTGATCAGAGGAGGACATAGGGTGTGTTACTTGACATTTTTTGATGTTGGGGGAACCCTGGAAGATGTAAATAATGATTGCCTATGCAAAAGTGTTAGCGGTATAAAACTGAAATTCAGATCACCAGGAGTCATCTTTTGACCAGTCTTCAGGCTTACAGACACATTTTTTACTGCTGAATTGGTGCAGAGAGAACAACATTTACGTTAGTACATTATATATTAGTGTGGACAGTTTTCTTCTGATTTGTATATATTTTTTTGTTGGAAGTAATCTGTGTTTTTTAATGTTCTTGCATTGAACTGTATATATTTGCAAGAAAACCGTAAATAGTTCTTGGCACATCTGGAATAAACCAGAACTCTGTTTTATTTGGAACAGTCATCATTGTCTGTGTTTCAATTCTTCCACCCCTTGGTCCTTAGGTTATGGCTCGAGGTGCCATTTGGTGGCAGCTGTGGGATCTAAAGCCATTGGAGAGAGATGGGCATTGTTTTAATTGTAATACAGAGAAAGTCAGAATTTCTTTTTGTACAGCATGGTTCCTTTAAAAACAACCCTTACTCAGTACTTTAGACCATCACTAGGAAATTGACACAGGTTCAGGAAGGACAACACCAGTACAGGTTATGTACATGCCCTGGATGCACTTCTGGCATGGTTTATCTGCCAAGAAGGCTGACAAGCAGCAGATGGATCAGCACATCAGGAACCTACAGCATCTGTTCACTAAACCCAGGGGGTGATGTCCTTGTGGAAAGAAGCAGAGATTCACCCACATTACAAGGATTTTCCTTGCCTTTGCCGTACCAGAAGAATGAGGATATAGAACATTACTTGTCCAGCTATGAGAGTTTGGCAGTAGTATGCAAGTGGCCTAAGACAGAATGTGCAATTTGGCTAGTTCCATTGCTGACTGGAAAGGTATAAGCAGTGCTTTTAGCCATACCAGCTGAGAAGTCATTACAATATGATTTGCTAAAGAGTTGCATATTAGTAAGTATGCCATTAGCATAGAAACTTTAAGAATATGTTTACCTTCTGAGGATCAAGGGAAAAACAGTCTCCTAAAGCACTGTTAGCAGACCTTTCCTTAAGTTGCTACTATAGGAATCTGATCATTGATACTCAATAAGACACTCTCCCAGGAGGATGGCTTAATTATGTGGGATTTGAAAAAGAAATTTTTATCTTGGTTAATTATCCTTTTGCCTTCCAGTACCAGTAATTAATCCAATAATTGGGCAAAGCTCCTACTTTATTTGTTGTACCTTTCCTTCTTATACGAGGTGGGTCTTTGGCATTTAGACTTATATCAAAGTAACTGAGACACAGTTGTTTTAATAAACAGAATAATACAATTTATTGATAAACACAGGGATTATAGAAATATGATAACTGCATATACCCAGTCAGGTCCATAGGTATTTGAACAGTGACACAATTTTCATAATTTTGGCACTGTACACCACCACAATGCATCTGAAACAAAACAATCAAGATATGATTGAAGCATAGACATTCAGCTTTAATTCATGGGATTTAACAAAAATATTGTATGACCTGTTTAGAAAAGACAAAAACATGTTCTCTATATTTTCAGAGGCTCAAAAGTATTTGAAGATTTGACTCACAAGATATTCAATAGCCAGGTGGGAACAGTTCCTTCTTTATTTAATATTGGGTGACTTGTCACATAAATAAACAATTAAATAAATACATAAAGAAACAACAAAAGAAAAAAAATCAAGAAATATTTAATTATTTACTGGATATACTCAGACCCCTTCTCTACCAGCACACTTTATTATGTTGTAGATTTAATTTTAAATGAAAACCTTTTCCATTTTTCTTCATCAACCTACACCCTGTAACCCATGTTACATGTTACATTTATATGAATTTCCCCTTGGGATTAATAAAGTATCTATCTATCTATCTATCTATCTATCTATCTATCTATCTATCTATCTATCTATCTATCTATCTATCTATCTATCTATCCATAATGGAAAAGTGAAAACATGTTTTCAGAAACAGCTGCAAAATAATTAAAAGTCAAAGTCAAAGTTTAGACAGTTTGCTGTGTATTAGGTAAAATACTCTGAAAATACCAGATAGTCATGCATCACTACTACAGATTAATCCAAGATGTCTCTATTTCATTACATCAATTGATGGAGCCTGCCAGTGCAGCATGGCAAGACTAACAGGTGTGGTTGAAATTTACCATCTTATTAAAGAAAGGAACCTACTCTAGCAGGACAATTCAGTAATCAGGCAAGAGAAAAACTGTTCATTCCATCTTTTAATTACTCCTCAGCCAAATGCCTTGGAGGTAGCATTTTTCAGAAGCAGTCCATTACAGCATGGTCAGAATGATCAGAATGATTAGAGAAACAAAGAATAGAGGTTCATTTTGTAAACTGTTGAATTTACATACAGTGTCAATAAATGCATACATTTTACTCTGGTTCGTTCGTTGGTTTAAACCCAAATGATTTATATAAATTAAAAGTCTATTATATTATATTCTGGTTCTTCTTATGCCTTTTGAGATGAGCCACCAGTCTTGAAATTTATGTGAATATAACAATTGTCCATTCTCGTTGTTTATAGGACATTTACTGATTTCTTAGTCATCCTTCAGTACATTTTGTATATTGCATCAACCTTTCTTCTGGTACATTCTTTATTTATTTGACCATCTCAGTATTTTTCCAAAACCAGTTCTTATATTTCAGTGAACATATTGTTGTTCACTTGATTTTTATTTTGTTTCTGACATTTATTAACCCTTTCTTAAAGATGAATGCTATGTTACCCTAAAATGATTCTTCCACACAGGGCAGTGTCTTTTATAAGTTAGATTCATTTAAATAACACATTAGCAACTTTTTAGTTGCACCAGCAGAATATCGAATAAATGGTGTGATCCTTAAACATCCCTATGCTTTACATTATCTGAAGGTCCCACGATAATTAAACACATGAGAAAAGTCTTTGCCAAATATCTGGGTTATTGAGTAGGACTTCTATGGAAATTATTAACAAAGAACAAAATAAAAACATGAAATGTCATATGATCTCCTCTCCATAGTGGTGTGTTGGGTAAAAATAATTGACCTAGTAAAACAGACAGGCACAGTCTAAAGTACTTTACAAATTCATAAAGTAAGTTTTTCCCTTACAATAAGTCAATTTTTGTTCTTTAGAAAAGCTAATAAAAGTTTTAAAATAAGTTTTTAACATCCTCATAAAAGTAACTAGATTTATCTAAAGTTTCAGTCTGAAAAGATATTTCATTAAATACATTTGAATCTTTTGACATAAATGCAAACATAACAAAAATACAATATAGAAATATAACTGTGATTATTGCTTTATCATTAAAGAACAGTGGTTGGATAACACTTGATATAGTTGAAATTTGAATCTTTGATGCCATTTTCCTTCAATGGCAATTAGGACTGAACAGTTAACATAGTGTAATGCTTCTAGAACTTTGTGCTTTTACAGTATGCTAAATATAAATTGTTTGTGTGTTTTATTTTAGTGTGTTTTTATTTTAGAATTACAGTGGTACCTCGGTATACGTCTGCTTTGGAATAAGTCCAACTTGGTATATGTCCTGTTTAGAGGCGAAATATTTTGCTTGGTATATGACCTTTGTTTGGAATACAACTCGTGTGCTAGAACAACACGTGTGGTATACCGGGCGCGCGCCTTCAAAAAAAAAAAAAGGGCCAAGTTTTAACCTGTACAGTAATCCCTCGCTATATCGCGCTTCAACTTTCGCAGCTTCACTCTATCGTGGATTTTATATGAAAGCATAACTAAATATATAACGCGAAATTTTCGCTTCTTCGCGGGTTCTGTGGACAATGTGTCTTTTTACTTCCTGTACATGCTTCCTCAGTTGGTTTGCCCAGTTGATTTCATACAAGGGACGCTATTGGCGGATGACTGAGAAGCTAACCAATCAGAGCACGCAGTTAAGTTCTCCTGACTGAGAAGCTAACCAATCAGAGCACGCAGTTAAGTTCCTGCGTGCTGAATGCAGTGTTAACCAGGAAGTCTCGTCTCGCTCATTCAGCATCAACGTGTTTCGCTGTGTAAAGAGTTAACTTTTGTGCTCTTTTGTGTTTATCTTTGTGCATAGTCAAGCCCTTCATTATGGCTCCAAAACGATCTGCTACTGCTTCAGGGGCCGTGCCCAAGTGCAAACGGAAGATGTTAATGATTGCCGAAAAGGTAAATGTTTTGGATTTGTTGAAGGCTACGATTCTTTTTATTTAAAAAGTAGGAAAGGAATATAAGATCTACGGCTGCTGTGTCCTTTTAACCAGGGTGCAAAACGAGTTGTAAGTGGATGCGATAAGGCAGTAGTCTGGATGGAATCTGCTTTAGGGATTTGGATTGAAGACTGCCAGAAGAAGAACAACGGCAGTGCTTCACAATCGCCTGAAGTGGCTCCTTTGGAAGTGCTGTAACGCTTTCCTTTGTTGTGCAGTAAAATTAAACTCATTGTTATCGGACAAGTCATTTTCATTTATTTCATCTAATTGCTTTTGTATTTATGTATTTTAGTATTAAGCAGTTTTTAAATTATTTTATACAACCCCATCAATGTATAATATGACAATAACAATAGGATTTTTTTTTCATGGGAACGAATTAATCATTTTCCCATTATTTCTTATGGGAAAAATTCCTGTTTGGTATAAGTCCAAGGATCTGATACGTATTAAGGACGTATACCAAGGTACCACTGTATTTAGATAATAACTCTTAACTCCTGGACTCCGCATTCACATGGGAAGTGTTCTGTAACTGAAAAAGCAGGTAAGTACAAATGATGTCATTAGATTATTAATTGTGACCACAAACCTCAGACACAAAATAACCCAATACAATTCCGTGTTCAAATAAATTGTTTTTTATTTTTCACCCACACTTTTAAACAAAAATTCCAGCCAAAACACCTCCAAATGAAATACATTTCTTCCTCCTTCTGCTTCCAATTGAGTGTCGCCCTCCTCCTCCCAACTCTGACTCCCGATGTGAGGCAGCAGGCTCCTTTTCAAGCCAGACACAGAAATGCTTCTGGTGTCCTTGGAAGCACTTCTGGTTTACATGGAAAGTGGGAAGGTCCTCTCCCAACAGTGCCCTCTGCCTGCACCCAGAGATCATGACAAGGTTACCTTTCTGGACTCCAACATCCAAGCACCATTGTGGCTGTCCAAATTGGGACACCACAAGTGGACCACTGCCCCTTGCTGTATGGGGGAATGGAATTGCTATCTGGCTTCTGGCTTCTGGCTTCCGCTGGTCTTTCAATTAACTTATCCAAATGCAGCGGTTGAAAGACTCCAAATAATACTTTTGGAAGGTTACAGTTTCTAAAATTAGTAGGAAGTGTAGACACCCTTGCTTTGAATGACTTCAGCATATCTGGTTTGATCTTGGTCCACTCTTCTTCCTGTCTCTCATAGTTCGGTAACTGTAGTGGTTTCTTAGTCATAACTTTGCCACCTAGGATTTTGCAGAGATTCTCAGTCAGGTTTAGATCTGGACTCTGGGCTGGCTATTTCATTATTTCAATATTGTTAGCTTTAATGAACTGCTTTCCCCATTTCGCTGTGTGGAAGGGGGTATTGTCTTGCAAGAACATTTCAGACTAATTGGAAGATGCTTGCAGGGAAGGAACCATGTTTTGCTGAAGGAGGTTCTGATAAATATTTGGAGTTACCCTGCCATGCAGTTGTATAAGAGGCCCAACTCCTACTGCAGAAAACATCCCCCAAACCATGATACTTCCTCCTCAAATTTCAGCCTTTCCCCAGTCTTACGCCAAACATAAAGTTTCCCATCAGACCCAAATAATTTACACTTTCTTTCATCACTAAAGTGAACTCTGGACCAGCTTTCCTCTGTCCACACAACGTGCTCCTCAGTAAATGTTAGTCTGACCTTTTGATTCTTTCTGCTGATGAGAGGCTTGGTCACTGCAGTAGGCTTTCAGTCTGAATTGTCTTAAACGGCGAGACACTGTATATGCTGAGACAGATAACCTTACACTGTTCAGTGCTGAACAGGCAAGCAATTCCAGATTCCCTATTGAGAGTTTCCGCATTATCCTGTCCTCTCATTCATTTGTCTTATATGGATGACCAGCATTTTTGGGGCATTTGATTGAGTTAGTGTTGTAAGAACCATTTGCTAGTTATTTAGGTTATGTTAAGTTGCTAGAAGTATTTTCTTAGTTATGTTAAAAGTTTGCCTATAAATTAGTGCAGACTATATTGGAGGTTATTTTAACCCCCACAAGCTGAAATGAACTGGTATATTCTATTTCTTGTCCCTCTAACTACAGATTAATCTCAGTTAGTGACCATCCCTTGCAGTAAGTAAGGCATGGAGGGCACACAGTTTCAAACCATGCCTTAATGTGGTCTGTTGTTTATAACATAAAGTTTGCTTGCCACTCCTGGTGAGCATCCTTAAGAGCAAAAATGAACATGTATTCTGGAAAGCTCCCATGGAATCCCAATGGATTGCAGCTTAGAGGGAGCAAAGAGCAAAGTTCTTCACAGCACATTGCGAATGCAATGAATGAGACTGGCAACAGAGATCAAAACTGGATTTAAAGGATGTCTGCATCTGTTGGTAGATATCTCCTCATATTGAGAAACCTAGAAAGGAGATGTCGGTTTTAGAGAGGATAATTTTTGCCCTTGATTTTAGCCTTGTTTTTATTGGATCTATTAATTGATTTCAACCTCCATTTTGTATATCAATTTATGGATTATTTATTTATTGAAGAAGTAAACCACTTCTCTTTTACACTCTTTATTATACAATGACTGCTTTTCATAAAAGCATTAGGCACTTGCACCAACCCCTTGCGAGTGTCATCCCACTCATCCTTGAATACATTATCTGTGGTTACTGGTTCAAGTGACTCCCGGAAGCAATTATGGAGTGTGGAGCAAAACCAGACCATCACAGCAATATTGCATGAGGCAGCCATCATGACACTGTAAATTAAAAGGATTTTAAATGAAGCATTAGGAGCAGAAAGAGAAAAACAACTGCCAAAGTGAAGACAACTGGTCTTTGCCACCTAGAGATCGCCCCTCTGCTCCCAAGCATCACACCTGGTTTAAGAAAACAAATTTAGCCCTTTCAGAGGAAACAACTTGAAGTCATCGACATGTAAGCAAATCGCCAGAAGGGACACCTCATGAGCCGAGTGGCTTCTTGCACCTCGTTAGGTATTGAAGTTCAGGTATCTAGCTACATGTTGAATGTTGAGATATTTTTGTTTTTTATTGGAACTTATCAGTGTTGAGTAAATTTTAAATAAGTAACGTTTGCTGGAAATGTTTCCAAATCAAGGCTAACAGTTTAGGCATTTCCATTATTAACTTGTTGAGCAATATAAAAAGAACCTCAAAGGTAAAATTGTCTATTCTGGACACTTTTACACCACAAAACACATAGGCAAAAGTAGCAAGTCACACCACTTCCCCTTGGGCAAATCTGGATAAAAACTTTTTCTACAGACACGGTATGTACTATAATGAACAGCCGTGACTCTTACCCAGCAGAGGTCGCCTTCTTAAGGCAAGGACCAGGGGAAGGAACTTGCACAGGGCAGTACTTCTCCTGGGAAGACAGGCCCCCTGGCTTGCTACAGTCCCATGGGTTTGGAGCATGGAAGCTCAATCCCACCGAGGGCAAATGGGTAACAGCTGAGGCCTCCACTGCATGGCTGCTGCCACACTCGAAATTATTCCAAGAAGGAGATCATGGGGCACTTCTGGGTGCTCTTTATAGAAAAGCCACCAATTTTCAGTCAAAATACAAGTTTAGATTATACTAATAACTAAATACAGAACTGGTACACATAAGTAAAAAACTCTTAAAACACACAAAGAATGAGACAGAAACTTATTAAACATAAATGGAAACCAACAATATCTGTCTATTAATTAACTGATGAACTAAGGCCAGTTGACAATGGTGGAAATTAAAACTGTAAAAAACAAAGTCACAGTCTGGAAGTCCTCAGCGAACTGGCCTCCTGCCTGATCCTGGGTTTTCTATAGTGGAGTCTGTGCTGGCCGACCAATCCAATGAAAAAATCTTTACAACTGATGACTTTTACATAAGTAGGAGAGTAGTATGTCAGTGGCACCAAGTGAGGCATCCAGATACTGGGAAGAGCATAAAAACTGATAATCTATCTTAATTAGTTTTCTGTCTGTCTAGTTATATTATAACCATTTTAAATGATGGCTAAGACAAATGTACAGTATATAAAACTCAGAAGACACAAATGCAGTTTCTCCTATCTAAACCCATTTTCCTTTTCTCTCTTTTTCCTGAATGAGTAAACAGAATTTAAAAGAAACAGAAAACAGAATTTAGATCAAATATAAAGGAAATTTAACATTAATCTGAAAAAAGTCGACTACAACAGTCTGAGGAACAGTAAAAGAGAGATACAGCACCTTCAAGGAAAAGTGGAATATAGCACTTTGAATTTTTTTGAAATCACAAACACCTTTTATTTACAAAGAAGAAGCATACTTCACCTTGCCTTTTTACTGCAACATGTCCCCAAAAAGGGCCTTAATACAATCACTTACTCATTATTATAGTCACATAAGATCACATATATTCTTTAACTCTTTTTATACTCTTTACTTTCCTATTATCTAAGACCTATGTGTCATAAGGAACTACCACAATGAAATCTGGCCTGACTGACAATGTGTTGGTCCTGCAGTTGGAAAGCCCCCGTTTTCAATCTGCTTCAGCAACAGCTAGGAAGATTCTTCCTTATTGTTCCAACCCACTGATGAGGTAAATCCACAACTCAAGGACCATGCATGTGAAAGGATATAGTGAGATGAGTGAATAACCTGGTTTTCTGGAACCAACTGACAGGAAAGGAGGAGAGGAGAGGTTGGAAGCATGTGCTGATAGTGTGTTACCGCACCTACCACATGATGAACCACCTGGACAGGCTCCCAAGTGCAGTGGGTGACACGTCAGCACCACACTGACAGGAAAAATGCTCTGAAAGTAATTAATAGTTGCAAGTCACTGATGCAAATTAATCCAAGATGGCTGTCCTTTATTCAGCTTTATTCAGGTGTCCTGTTATTCAGTGCAGCATGTCAAGACTAACTAATCTACTGTATAAGAGCAGCATCTTTCAGAAGTTAGGAATATTATAGTTGCACCTTTAGAAATACAGATAAATGATATTATCCTTAAACATCCCTATGCTTTACGTTAACTAAAGGTCCCAAGTTAAATAGATGGAATGTCTTTGGCAGATATCTATTTAATTGAAAATGACTCCTTATATAAAAAGCATTATCAGAGAATAAAATAAAAAGTAAAAATGCCACATGAAGTTATCTACATAGTAATGTGTGGGATTTAAATAATTAAGAATAACCTAGTATAACAAACAGGAACAGTCTGAAGCACTTTAAAATTTATAGAGTAAGTTTTCCCCTTACACTGTGGCACTCCAAATTGTGGTCAGATGTATCCTGCTTAGTTTAGATGTGACTGAGACATACCTAGAATTTGATTGGAGTCCAACTGTAGCAAAGTGACTTGATTGAACATACTTTAAAAATACAAACGCCTAAGGTCTATAAGGTTCTATAGTTCACATTTGAAGTCATGACAAAAACCAAGTCATGAAGCCCAACGGACTCTCCATAGATCTCAGTAATAGAATTGTAGAGAGGCTTTTATCAAGGCAAGGTTATAAAACAATGTATAAAGCTTTGAGTCTTCCCAGAAGCACAGTGGCCTCAACAGCTGTGAAACTGAAGAAGTTTGTAGCCACAAGAACTCTTCCTAGATTTTGCCATTCAGCCAAACTGAGTAAGTGGACAAGAAGGGCTGTGAACAAGAACCCAACCGTTTAACAGAGCTTCAGTCCTGTGCTGAGACGGGATAACCTGTCAGAAGAATAACCATCTCAGCAGCACTCACCAATCAGATTTTTCCAGTAGAGTGGATAACTCCCACCTGGACTTTACTAAATGTAATTTAAAGGATTCTAAGGGCATGAGGAAAAAGATACTCAGGTTTGATAAGACAAAAATCGAATGATTCTAAACTAACGTCTAACAATGTGTTCCTTCTTCAGACGTAACAAGTTGGACTTGCTTTATTCAAATGTTAACATCTTCAAATGAACATCTGGACAGGTCTGACCATCTTACTGCCATTTATAGCCCTGTTATTGATTGTAGCAGTTCTCCTGTATTCAAGTCAGAAGTGCTTATGTGTGTTTAGGGGTTGTTTTTTGTTTTATTATTTATATATTTCTCATTCCCTCTCTCTCTCTCGCATAGCTTCTGTAAAGTTGTAATTTTCCCTTGCGACAATTAAAGTCTATCTATCAATCTATCTATCTATCTATCTAGATCTATTCAATCCAAATAAACTCCTAGTTTAGTAGTCCTATCTTCTTAATTCCCCCTGGAGTGATTCAAAAGATTCTAGAATATCTGACAATCCTCCTAACTTGGTATAATCTGCAAATTTAAACATCTTATTATTTATAGTGCTCTGCCAATCTCAATTGATATACACTCACCTAAAGGATTATTAGGAACACCTGTTCAATTTCTCATTAATGCAATTATCTAATCAACCAATCACATGGCAGTTGCTTTAATGCATTTAGGGGTGTGGTCCTGGTCAAGACAATCTCCTGAACTCCAAACTGAATGTCAGAATTGGAAAGAAAGGTGATTTAAGCAATTTTGAGCGTGGCATGGTTGTTGGTGCCAGACGGGCCGGTCTGAGTATTTCACAATCTGCTCAGTTACTGGGATTTTCACGCACAACCATTTCTAGGGTTTACTAAGAATGGTGTGAAAAGGGAAAACATCCAGTATGCGGCAGTCCTGTGGGCGAAAATGCCTTGTTGATGCTAGAGGTCAGAGGAGAATGGGCCGACTGATTCAAGCTGATAGAAGAGCAACTTTGACTGAAATAACCACTCGTTACAACCAAGGTATGCAGCAAAGCATTTGTGAAGCCACAACACGCACAACCTTGAGGCGGATAGGCTACAACAGCAGAAGACCCCACTGGGTACCACTCATCTCCACTACAAATAGGAAAAAGAGGCTACAATTTGCACAAGCTCACCAAAATTGGACAGTTGAAGACTGGAAAAATGTTGCCTGGTCTGATGAGTCTCGATTTCTGTTGAGACATTCAAATGGTGGAGTCAGAATTTGGCGTAAACAGAATGAGAACATGGCTCCATCATGCCTTGTTACAACTGTGCAGGCTGGTGGTGGTGGTGGTGTAATGGTGTGGGGGATGTTTTCTTGGCACACTTTAGGCAGCTTAGTGCCAATTGGGCATCGTTTAATTGCCCCCACAGTCACCAGATCTCAACCCAATAGAGCATCTTTGGGATGTGGTGGAACGGGAGCTTCATGCCCTGGATGTGCATCCCATAAATCTCCATCAACTGCAAGATGCTATCCTATTAATATGGGCCAACATTTCTAAAGAATGCTTTCAGCACCTTGTTGAATCAATGCCACGTAGAATTAAGGCAGTTCTGAAGGCGAAAGGGGGTCAAACACCGTAATAGTATGGTGTTCCTAATAATCCTTTAGGTGAATGTATATCTATATTAATAAAGGAAAAGCCCTCACTGACTGACAGACTGTCTGACTCACTCATCACTCATCACTAATTCTCCAACTTCCCGTGTAGGTAGAAGACTGAAATTTGGCAGGCTCATTCCTTACAGCTTACTTACAAAAGTTGGGCAGGTTTCTTAAAGATATCTTGCAGCATGGAGGTCCCCAGAAAACCATCAGGGCATCATGAACAATGGAGTTTTTATACACAGCCCTGCTGGATGCCATGGGGGCCACAAGAGGGAGCTGCAGGGAGGACCGAAGACTTCTTCGTGCCCTATGACCCGGAAGTCCGTCATAGGAAGAGCGACGGGCTTCTGGGATGAAGAAATGAACTTGTACCTGACCCGGAAGGGATTAAGAGTCACATGGACTGGGGATTAGGAACACTTCCGGGTCACGGAATATAAAAGGACTGTGGGAGCTCCCAGACGGGGAGCTGAGCTGGGTGGAAGGGTGGCAACGTGTCTGGGAGCTGGAGGATTGGTTTGTTAGTGATTATTGTGTAGTATATGAGTATTGTGGAGAAGAGTGTGCTTTGGGCACTGTGGCGATTAAATAAAGTCAACTGTTGGACTTTTACCTGGTGTTTGGAGTCATGGACAGAGGTTCAAGGTAGCGAGAGCGCCCCCTATCTACCACTATATATATATATATATATATCACCGATATCTTTGGGATGAGCAACAAAAAAACAAAATTTTTAGCAGGACAGTTTTTATTTTAATTGACTATTACACAGTCATAGCACAGAAACTCTTTGCACTTATTGCACTAACACGGGTTGTAAATGACATTCTGATATCCTCTGATGAAGGAAATTCCACTGTAATTATGTTGTTGGACTTAAGTGCAGCATTTGACACCATTGACCATTCTATTTTACTGCACAGGTTAGAAAACGATGTTGGGCTTACAGGCCCCGTGCTCACTTGGTTCAGTTCTTATTTATCAAATCGATTCCAGTATGTACAGAAATGTGCAGACAGTACTCCATCATTATACACAGAAGTTCAATATGGTGTCCCGCAGGGCTCAGTACTGGGACCTTTACTGTTTTCACTTTACATGCTTCCACTGGGATCTCTCATTAGGAAACATAATGTTCATTTTCACTCGTATGCAGATGACACCCAGCTATACCTTTCATTTAAATCAAATGAAGTTTCTCCGATGTTGTCTTTAATTAGTTGTGTTAGTGAATTAAAGGAATGGATGAATGAGAACTACTTGTCTTTAAATACAGATAAAACAGAGATGTTAATTGTTGGAGGGAATGATGCTGATCACAGCAATATTTTGTCGTCATTTAACTCAGTTGGAATCCCAATTAATTTTACTGAATCAGCCCGCAATCTAGGAGTTATCTTTGATTCTAGCATGTCATTTAAAGCACATATTACAAAGTCGTTTTAAAATATGTTTTTTCCATCTTAAAAATGTTAGGAAATTAAGGCGCTTTCTAAATAAACAGGATTGTGAGAAATTAATTCATGCATTTATCTCTAGTAGGATTGACTACTGCAATGCGGTGTTCACTGGCTGTTCAAACTGTTCTCTATACAGCCTCCAGTTAATCCAAAATGTGGCTGCAAGAATTATTACAAGAACAAGAAAATATGAACACATAACTCCAGTTCTTAAATCTTTACACTGGCTCCCAGTTAAGTTTAGGGCAGATTTCAAAATCCTCCTTTTAACATATAAAGCATTAAATGGCCAAGGTCCGCTTACTTGTCTGAACTTATCATGACTTACAAACCTGAGCGCACATTAAGATCTCAAGATGCCGGTCTGCTTATGATTCCAAGGATTAATAAAATAACAGTGGGAGGTCGAGCTTTTAGTTACAGGGCCCCTAAACTGTGGAATGGTCTTCCTGCTTCCATAAGAGATGCCCCTTCAGTCTCAGCCTTTAAATCCCGGCTGAAGACTCACTACTTCAGTTTAGCATATCCTGACTAGAGCTGCTGATTAACTGTACAGACTGCATCTCTGTTGTTAGTCATTAGCACTACAACATAAATAACATGATAATTATATTTGAATACTAACCCTCACCTATTCTGTTTCTTTTCTCGGTACCCAAATGTGGCAATTGGTGCCACGGCCCCCCTGCCAAGTTGTTTGCCTGCCTATGGTAAAGTCATCTCTGATGGAGGATCACAGGAATCATGGGAAAGAGGGTCCTTTCATGAGCAACGTTTCAGCCGTGGCATGGCCAAATGGGGAGGCAGCTTGATGGATGAGGTCTCCAGGACTCTAAAAATATCCAAACCTAATTATGTCATATCATCTACTGTTAAACCGTACTTCTAAAATTTTTATTATTATGCTGTATTAAGGAATTGTTCTGTTCTGTGTATTGTATTGTATTGACCCCCTACTTTTGACACTCACTGCACGCCCAACCTACCTGGAAAGGGGTCTCTCTTTGAACTGCCTTTCTTGAGGTTTCTTCCATTTTTCCCTACAAGGTTTTTATTGGGAGTTTTTCCTTATCTTCTCAGAGAGTCAAGGCTGGGGGACTGTCAAAAGGCAGGGCCTGTTAAAGCCCATTGCGGCACTTCCTGTGTGATTTTGGGCTATACAAAAAAAATAAACTGTACTTATTCCAATTCCAATTCAGCTTGTAAGGATGGTGTCAGCAAGTTAGTACATCTCTGTCTCCAATAGAATCTGTCAATGAGCAGTAACTCCTTCAAGCACACCTCAAGCAGTACTTCTGCAATATTCTGCAACTCCTGAAACACTGCACATCTCCAGTTTGACCTTGGTTCGCTTAACGCCTCCAAAGTATTCTCAGCTGCTACAGCAGTGCTCAATAGTAATCTAAGACCTGCATCTAGTGGCAATTTGATGGACTTACTAGTTACTTCATTATATGAGATCCTGTAGGTTGCTCTGCCTGGTCTTCAAAGTGGTAAATAGGCTTCAGAGAGTCAAATAGGAGGTAATACACCTCTTACAGAAAAAAATCAAATACCAAGATCTCCTTGATAACTTAGTTACCAAATGTCTATAAGGTCATTATGTACGACACAAAACCTTATAATAGGGGCTGTTAAACATTTTAATCTGAGGACTGAAATTAGAAAATCATACTAGGATTCAATAATTGGATTATTACCATTTTGAAGACCAAACCACACATAGATTAATAACAATGGTGATGTAATAAAAGTAGTAAACCATTATTAACAAAATATGTTTCTGATATGAGTAGTACTAAAACAGAAGGTGGAAAGTAAATATTATTAATAAAACAATAATTGTCATTCAAAACAGAGAATAGATTTCTGAGATATATCAGTGGAAATACTTAATGTAAGCTTTAGTAAACCTGAGAGACATATGTTCTTTGTAATGGTTGTGGCAATGGGATATGATGATTTTTGAAAGGATAATATGAAAGGCCACTTAATCATTTGATTAATTAGTGCAGGTAATTTACTTTGTCTTAAATAGCATTATTTTCTGAAAATAACATTTTGTCCAATGTACTCCACCATTACAATACATCCTTTTAAAAAAATGCTAGGAATGTCACAAAGTACCTTTTAAATAGACATTCATTTACAATGGTCGTTTAACACTAGAATCCTTGAAGCCAACAAAAAAACTCATAATCCCAGCCCACCTTAAATCCCTTTGCACCTCTCCATTCAGCGTCTTTTGTTTTGTAAATGTGTCAATCAGCACAAGCAGCCTGCTATTCCACCCCCACACCACAGAAAGGGCAAAAAGCTCTCCCCGCTCAAGCCTTGTTTATCTGGGAATGAGTTACCTGGAGTTGTGTAGGGTAAATATTATATTGTTATTTGGAACACATGCATTTCATATGTGTTCCATGTCTACAAAGATCTATATAAGTGTAGCAAGACAGAAATATTGAATGCATGACTAAAAGACAAACCTTTTTCATGTTTTAGTACTAATGACAAAATTTTGACATTAAGTGTATAATGTGTGAAGATTGAAGTCTAAATATCAAATAAACACTTTCACAAAAGGTACAAATATAACCGAACAAGTGCTCTTTTATTTAAGAATATAACTGAAGAAAGAAATCTGGTTAGTGTACATCATTGGCATGACTGCTTTGGTAGTACAGCGGTAAGAACTGCATACTCATAATCAACAGGTCATGGGTTTAATCCTGGCCTCTTCCCAGAAGTAACATTTTGAGTAGTGAGCTTTTCATATTGGTTCTATTATACAATAAAAACATATATTTGATTTGAGTCTGTAACAGCTGGTGTAAATGTATGATACTTGTAAAGGTTAGCATTTTTTTTATTCTGTTTTATTCTCTCAGTTGCGTTCAAGCTCCCCCTGATCCAACACTACTGTTCAATACACATGTGCTTTGTGAGCATGCCTGTGTAGATCAAACAGAGGAAGCTCTGCAGTCTGCTTGTGACTTTACGCTGTAGGAAGATAAGTAACTGCGGTGGGCTGGCGCCCTGCCCGTGGTTTGTTTCCTGCCTTGTGCCCTCTGTTGGCTGGGATTGGCTCCAGCAGACCCCCGTGACCCTGTAGTTAGGATATAGCGGGTTGGATAATGGATGGCTGGATGGATGGATGGAAAGTAAGTAAATAAATTGAGGTAAATAACATTCGATCTGCCTTTTATTTAAGTAACATATAAATGTTTTTTATATAATAACCATCACAAACAGGACTTTGCATGATACCTTGGCAAGCTCTATAAGACTTGCTTTTTCTTTAAAGGACAAGTGTGGGGCAGACTGACTGGCAGGATGATGCCTGACCTGTTCCTGCATCAAAACGGTGCCATCTTTCGCCTTTACACCTGCTGCAGCTGCATTGTTCTTATATGTGAGTGGACATTTCTTGTGGGGAGGGCTTCTGTTCTGTTTCTCCAATTTAGAACCCTCATCCTCATCTGAGTTCACCTCTGTTGTAGCACGTCTTTATTTGAAAACAGCAGTGTCAGAGCATGAACACGACTGAGAGAATAAATCTGAATAAAAAAAAAATGCTATACCATACATTTACACCAGCAGTTACAGACTCAGATCAAATGTATGTTTTTATTGTATAACAGTAACAATATGAGCAGCTTACTACTCAAAATGTTAACTCTGGGATGTGGCCAGGATCAAACCTGTGACCTGCTGATTATGAGTGAAAATAAAAAAATATTTGTGAACAAAAGCGCACTTGTTTTGTTATACTTGTACCTTTTGTGGAACTGTTTATTTGATATTTGGACTTCAGTCTACGCATTATACACTTCATGTCAAAATTCTGTCATTAGTACAAAAACATGAAAAAAGTTTGTCTTTTAGGTATGTGTTCAACATTTGCTGCATTTCCTGTAATCCTACACATACATAGATCTTTGAAGACACTGAAAACACATAAAACAGATTTGTTCCAAATATTGATATGCTGTATTATTTACCTTTTACAGCTCCGAGTTCCTCATTCCCAGATAAACAAAGCTTGAGCTTGGAGAGCATTGTGCCCTTTCTGCGGGGGTGGAGGGATGGGATAGCAGGCTGCTTGCTGATTATGCTGATCAACACATTTACAGAACAAAAGACATGGAATGGAGAGGTGCGAAGGGATTTAAGGTGGGCCAGGATCACAATTTTTTTCGTAGGCTTCAAGAATTCTAGTGTTAAACACAGTGAATGGTAATATTTGGAATATAGCAGTTCTTCTTGCTTCATGAGCACCAAATGCTTTTATTGATGGATGCAATTTGTTTTACTACAGGATCTGTTGTCCATTAGGACTACCAAATCACAACTCTGTTATATCGGTTCAAGTGTGGCACAATTGCTAACCACTGCCCCTTGTAACCAATGGCAGGGTAAATCCTTCTTTGCAATATACCACATTTTGCTAAAGAATTTTCTTGCTGCTAATATTTGGAAGATAACTTGAAAGTCAAAATTCCTACTGTATCCTTCATGTCTGGATTATAACTTTAGAGTGCATACAAATTGACCAAAACTTCAATTTCCATAAGTTTCCCTGCATGCATGGAAATCCTAACCTCTATGGACGCAGCAGTGAGAACTTTATTCCTGTTTTCATCAACTTTAACCTTTGCAATGAATGATACACATGGATGGGCATCCCAGCCAGGAAGGTGGATGATTCATTAACCAGACATGAGGCCAGTCCTATGCAACTCCAAGAAACGGGGCGAAGAAAATCCTATTTTGCCTAGAAGACAGGCAAGGGATGCCGATGCCAAAATTAATACATTGGCATGCCGGAAGGGTTAGACCCAGGAACAATACCCAGTCAGGAGGTCCGTATAATGGAAAAGCAGGGGAGGACAATTGACCCAGTACATTTCCACCCACAGGACATTAGGTGGCAACCTCCCTGATTTAAACTTCCCACACGGACTCCTGTAGGGCATGCTAGAACCTTTAATTCCATGATGTAACCCCATTTTCTTTTATGGAAGATGTCAGGGGGAGCTGGGGTTTAAAATCCCTATACTATGGGACTTCCAATTGACCTGGAAGTTCTCCCATCGGGCTTTGCTCTAGCACTGGAAGTATCTGGAAATACTTCCATCCAGCTATGCCCTAGCACTGGAAGTACTTCCGCATCTAAGATAAAACAGGCCACTTGACCTAATTCAGGAGTTGGGTGGAAGTGCTTAAAGCTTGGCTGGGATGTGTCAAGGAGGAGAAAGAGAAAGAAATTAAGGAGAATTATGCTGATTGTGGAGCCTTGGTGGAGGGTAACTATGAAAATAAATCAGTTTTATTGGAACAGCACTTGTATCTGTGAAGTTGTATCTGGAGTTTGGGGCTCACACTTTGATAACCTTAAAGTCGACTCCACACTTAGAGACTTCCATGCTGAAATCTGGAGAAATAAACATTCTTTTACCATGATATCAGAGTTCGATATACTTCTTCACATCATTTAGTATAAGCTCTCTTGTTTGGTAATGATAGAGCCTCTCAATTACCAGTCAAGTACTATGTCTGATGAGTGGTCTCACTACAGGGGCCATTGCGCTCTGTTAAATTCCAGTAAAGAAGTCAACACCTCTCTGTCCAGCAACTAACCAATGAACTTGGAAAAAAGTTAAGTGCAGCAATCTCCTTCAATTTATGACAGCAAACCTACAATTCAAAGATTCTGTTTTCTGACAGTTTTGTTTTAATTTTCCAGTTACCAGAGCTGAGCCAACTGCATGTTGCCTTCAGTTTCTGGATTCAAGTAGAACAGTCAACTTGGACTGGATAAAGTCTACATGAGTGCTGAGAGATGTCAAGAAACTTTCAGATTCCTTTATAAGTCTCATATGAAGTCTGTCAAGTTTAGGTGACTACTTCTGCAAGTGCAGCACACACTATTGTCAACACATACCATGGCAGCTTCAGCACAGTTCCTGGCTCAGTAGCATATGTAATCAATGGTTACTCTTCTCTTACATTTAACTCTCATTTTTGACATGTTGAAAGTTAAACTAAATAAAATAAGAAGAAATTATAGAGAAATCATTAGAAAAACTGTTGTGATATTTATAAGTATCTGGGAGAGACATATATCTACTCCATTATGCGTTCTTAATTCCATCCCAATAGTAGTGAGTGTTACAAGGAGTTCCAGGGAAGAACTGAAGAGAGTCCTGTTACAGAGACGCTTTATCAGTAGAGTATTCAAGTATGTTTAGACACAAGTCAATAACAACAAGCATAAAACAGAAATGTAAGTTAACTTGGGTTGATCTTTTTGTCTCTTATAGAAAAAAAATCAATTTATGAGTTATATTTCCTTAATTGTTATTTAACAATTTACCTTTGGAACATTACTCATGCTGCTTTTAAATACTCTTGTCAGAGTTCTGGTGTTTCCACTGGTTAGAATGTATTGTTTCTTAGCTCAATATATGAAGTTTCTTGTATCACTGACTTTGTCGCAACTCATCTGCACTTTCTTATCCCCTACATTGGTCCTCTCCAAAGTTGTATATGTCTGTGTGAGACACACATTGCTTGAATGTTGTGTGTGACTGACTCTGCTCTGAAATAATGAAAGGTTACTTTATTTTCACACTGAATTTATGGAAAAACATAACAGCTAAAAACATCCTTAACACAGCCAGCACCAGTAGTCAGTAATGTATAAATTTATACATTCCCTAACTTAAAACTGAAGTATCAAAGCATAAAGTGCATGTGTCTGTTTGATTCTTATCTTTTCATGTGGAGGTTTGTTAAGATTCTTTCAAGGTTTGTGGAGAATTCCTCTGACATATCTGAAAGGATGTTAATCACACTTTTGTCTTTCTTTGACTGGATGCTTTTCTCATTTTTAGCTTAAAAAATACATGTGGGCAGTAAGTGATCAGTCACCTCCCTTCTTTATTAAAGACGAATATGTTGTTTTATATATATTGCTCAAAAAAATTAAAGGAACACTTTGAAAACATATCAGATGTCAAAGGGAAAAAATCATGCTGGATATCTATACTGATATGGACTTGGTAATGTGTTAGGAATGAAAGGATGGATGCCACATCATTTGATGGAAATGAAAATTATCAACCTACAAAGGGCTAAATTCAAAGACACCCCGAAAATCAAAGTGAAAAAATGATGCGGCAAGCTAGTCCATTTGCTGAAATTTCATTGCAGCAACTCAAAATCAATAGTTTGTATAGCTCCCACATGCTTGTATGCATGCCTGACAATGTCGGGACATGCTCCTTATGAGACGACGGGTGGTGTCCTGATGAGGGATCTCTCCCAGATTTGGACCAGGGCATCACTGAGCTCCTGGACAGTCTGAGGTGCAACCTGGTGGCGTCAAATGGACTGAAACATAATGCCCCAGAGGTGTTCTATTGGAATTAGGTCAGGCGAGTGTGGGGGCCAGTCAATGGTATCAACATGGAGGTGGGATTACATCAGGGATAGGCTCTGAGCCCTTTCTTATTTGCAATGGTGATGGACAGGTTGATAGATGACATTAGAGAGTAGTCCCCTTAGACTATGATGTTTACTGATGACATTGTGATCAGTAGCGAGAGTACCGAGCAGGTTGAGGAGACCCTGGGGAGCTGAAGGTATGCTCTATAGAGGAGAGGAATGAAGGTCAGTTAGGAACAAGACAGAATACATGTGTGTGAATGAGAAGAAGGTCAGTGGAATGGTGAGGATGCAGGGAGTAGAGTTGGCAAATGTGGACAGGTTTAAATACTTGGGATCAAAAGTACAGAGTAACGGGGATTGTGGAAGAGAGGTGAAATGAGCATGTAGGCAGGGTGGAATGGAGTGTCAGGAGTAATTTGTGACAGACGGGTTATCAGCAAGAGTGAAAGAGAAGGTCTGCAGGACAGTAGTGAGACCAGCTTTGTTATATGGGTTGGAGATAGTGGCACTGACCAGAAAGCAGGAGACAGAGCTGGAGGTGGCAGAGTTAAAGATGCTAAGATTTGCATTTGATGTGACGAGGATGAACAGAATTAAAAATGAGTACATTAGAGGATCGGCTCAGGTTGGATGGTTGGGAGACATGTGCAGAGGAGAGATGCTGGGTACACTGGGAAAAGGATGTTAAAGATAGAGCTGCCAGGTAAGAGGAAAGGAGGAAGGCCTAAGAGAAGGTTTATGGATTTGGTGAAAGAGGACATGCAGGTGAAGGGCGTAACAGAGCAGGATGTAGAGGACAAGAAGATATGCAGCAACATGATCTACTGTGGCACCCCTTAACAGGAACAGCAGAAAGAAGAAGAAGTAATGTAAAACTGTCTATCTGGACCATATGCACTGTGATGCCCAAGGGCACGTACAGCCACCCTAACCCCGACAGAGAGAGGCAGGACACAAGTGCAAGCACACACAGTGTTATTTTACTTTTGTTCCCGTAGGAAATGCCTTCGCCTGTTTCCCACCGGTACAACACAGTCCCAAGCACAAAGCACAGGTCAACACACAGCCTTCTCTTCTTCCTCTTTTCTCTCAACTCCAATCCTCCTGTCAAGCTGGGTCTTCTCCCACTTGACTGAATCTTGGAGTAGTGAAAGGTGGCTCCTTTTATAAGGCACCCAGAAGTGCTTAAGGTGCTTGTTTATCCAGTTCCAACAGCACTTCCAGGTGTGACAGCAGTGCTGCATCAAAGGGCTCAAGAGTACTCCAGGCGCCCCCTGGCGGTAGCCACAGGCCCCAACAGGGTTGAGCTTCCATGCTCCAAACCCATAGTACCACTCTAGCTTTTTCGGAAAGGCAATGCTCTGGAAACGCTCCTTCCCCTGTTCCTTCCAAATTAGAGGCATCCCAGCCACAACATGTATGAGGTCTGAAAATTAAGTCTGCAAATTTGCCAGTGGGTGCTTACATTGGTAGCACTGTACAAACAGCTTTCTTAAGGTTTCATAACGTATATCAGTGTCTCACAGTTGTGTTCATATCGACATGTAGCTGTGTCCTGCTGAGTGCCGTTCATTATTGTTGTTGCGTGTTCTTGTGTGCCATCGTGAAAATTTTGGAGCTTGCATTAGAGCAACAAACAAACAATAGCTCACATGGCACCGTCTGTAAGGGAGTTTTTAGCCAGTAAACAAATAACTGTATTGAAACACCCTCCCTACTCACCTGATCTTGCCCTCAATTACTTTTTTCGTTACTCAAAGATAAAGGGAATATTGAATGGAAGACATTTTGATGACATTCAGGACATCAGGCTTAAAATGACAACAGCTCTAACGGCCATTCCAGAAAAAAAGTTTCAAAATTGCTTTGAAGAGTGAACGAGCTGCTGGCGAAGGTGACTGTGGTGATATTCAGCAATGAGATATGTAGCACTTTTTCTAGGATGAGTTCACAAATTTGATTATCAGACCTCATATAGTTCCCACATCATAGCATGTGAATTGTACCAAATGTGCTTGTACAATTTAAGCACATATATGACTGCTAACTCTATCATACAGTGTAACTTGACCATGATTTCTAAAAATCACAAAGTTCATGCCTGGCCTTAAAGAGCAAAGAGCAGAAATGTTATTGTTTAAAATAGTACAACCTCAAAACTGTGGTTACAATGTGCAAACCTTTGATGGCGAAAAGAGATGCTAAACATAATAAATATGTTACGTGTGCAGAAAACATATACATTGTATTTTTAAAAAAACAAACATAACCTACTGCAATGGAAATAATATAATACAATTCTCTGTGTTTTGAAAGAGTACAGATGCAAAAGACTAAAACTGTTTAACTTTCGCAAATTTTGAACAGATGTGGCAAAGTCTAAAAGGGTTAAGCTGGGATAAGCTTTTAAGTGTGGAGACTGTCAAGGGGCAGTGGAACAGGTTGAAAAAGATTTTACACATAATGCAGGACAGGTACATCCTAGGAAATGAAAACATTTCAGCCATGGGTAAGTAAGGAGATAAAAAAAGAATCTGCAAAGAAAAAAACAGCTGTATAAGATGTATTAGAGTAATAATTGTAATGCTTATCATAAGGCATATGAGAGCATGAAGGCAATCATTAATAAAAATAATTGGAAAACAAAAAGACAGTTAGAGAGGAACATTGCAGATAAGATGAAAGATGACCCAAAAAGATTATTTCAGTATTTTAGTAGTAGTAGGGTGTTGTACTGTACTAAGCATTATGGATGCAATAAGAAGTGAAGTAAAATGACAGCTTTTATTGTTTAACTGAGCAAATTACAATATGTAAGCTTTCGAGGCTGCCCAGTTCCCTATTCCCCTCAGTTCGCACCTCTCCATCAAAATCTTTTGTCCTGTAAATGTGTTGATAACAGCAAGCAGCCTGCCATCCCATCCCCTGCCCAACGCTGCAGTTCAATTCACAAAGAAGTTTGTCAGTGCTCAGTGTTTATCTTCAAGTGAAGTGCTGGAGCTTTATAGGGTAAAAAAGTACATCGTCATTTGGAATACATACATTTCATGTGTGTTCAGTGTCATCAACAATCTCTGTAAAAATGTTAACACAGAAACGTTTTTCATGTTTTAGTAATAATTGACAAAATGTAGACATGAAATGTATAATGTGTGAAGCCTGAAATACAAATATGAAATAAACACTTTCACAAAAGGTACAAGCATAACAAAACAAGTGCACTTTAATTCAAGAATTTAACCGAAGAAAAAAGAAAGCAGGTTACGGTAGGTGGTTGATACAACAGCTTGCTTGGTGCAATGCTAAGAACTGCTGCTTTCCAATCAAGAGGTCGTGGTTTCAATATCAGCTGCCTCCAAAGGCACCTGCCAGTGACCCATTATGAGGTCTAGGGAGGAAATATACAAGCTTCTCCAACAGCTCATGTACACACGGCATTGGGTATGCATCAAACTTGGAAATCTTATTCAAACGGCTAAAATTAATACAGAACAAAACCAAACCATTGGGTTTGGAGACAAGTACGATTGGGCTCCACCACGGACTTTTGCTCAGACAAATAACACCTAACTAAAGCATCTGCTGAACTTCTTCACGTACCACCTTCCTTGTTGCCTCTAGCATACAGGGGCACCTGTACGGTAACATCGGGCAGTGTTATGATTTTGTGTACTTTATTTGTCTCCAAGGGGAAATTACAACTTTACAAAGGCCTTGAGAGAAAGAGAAATATATAAATAATATATAAATAATTAAACAAATGCCACTCCTTCAGCCAGTTAATATGCAAAATATATATATTGTAGGCTTCAACCTCCCTGGAATCCTAACTTTATAATTCATGGGGGATATGCACTCATTGATGACCACTGGACCCAACCACTCAGCCCAGAATTTATGCAAATCTGATGGAATCAACACCAGCACCTGTTTCGATAAGAGGCACTAGTCCTTCGAAAATATGTTTTTTTTTTGGCAATTAAGGCGTCTTAATTAACCTTAATTTAAATAATTATACAGTAAATTAAAGAGGTGATATCCCTCCCTTAGTGATCTGTGACAAAACAATTCCTGAGGATCTTATCCACAAAGCAAAAGGTAGTCGATCCCCCTTAACAATGTAAACAGCTCCTCAAGAATGCTTGTAAAGATGTGGGGTGTAGTAATGATCTAGCTCCTGCTTCACTCGTCTAATACGCAAATGTAGGGAAATATTTGTAATGGTGAAAATCATAATAATAAAAATTAACAGTACAATTGGATGAACAAGTACATTTAAAATAGTATTACTAGATGGTGACCACTTCATGAAAAAATCCCACCAGTGATGTGTGGAGATTTCTTCAATTTCTTCTGCAGAGGTAATTACTTTCTTTTCATCAGTTTTTAGTCTTACTAGTAGGTCCCTTGCTTTTTGTAACGTTACATTAAAAAGATGTTCATATTGTTTAGCATGCTCTAAAATCGCTTTATATTTAGGTAACTTTATCTCATAGGCAAATTGTAAATGGAAGAATGGGTTAGCTTCTGCTTCCCAATGTATATCCTCCCATGTAGATAACATTTAAGTTCTTCCATAATTGTTATCTCGTATAGTACTAACATTGGTGCGACAGAATACCCCTGGGCCCTTGTCATTGGTACCATCACTCCAAGTTATGTTATGTGTTGTCACTGCACATGCAGAAGTAGTATCAGTTTGAAACACTTCAGTGGAATTTACTGCTGATTGGTGCCAATAACATTCTCCAGCTAAAGGATGCAAACAGGGGTATGGCAGTGTACCCACCCTTTGACATTCGAACCCTTCTTGCCAGTTATAACAAAAGGGGGAATAATATAGTCTAATGTGTTTAAATGTCTCCATTGACACAGCGAATGTTTACTTTGTCTGTTGTCTTATAAAGGGTCTGCCAGAACAAGTCACAGTGGACTATGTAAAGGTTGCTACCAGCGTTCAACAATGCAGAGAATTCTCGTCCGGCCAATGTAATGGTGACCTTAAAATTGCCCTCCTTTAACACCTTGGGGGAAACTTGCGAGTCGCATACCTGGGTCAGGCCGATAGCCAATTTTTTTTGCAGGTGGGAGGTGGCACTCCCGAGCCAGATGTCCCGGTTGATCATGGTGAAAGCAGCTGTGTTCAGTCCATACTATGGTGATCCCTCTATGGCGTCTTTCACCTGTGGTGCTGGCGATCCTGAAGGTTGGTACTGGCTGGATTAAAATCACGGGCAAGCCTGGGTAGCCCCATTGTTTCCAGGTGGTTTGTGCACCCTCTAGTCTGCGGGTCAGATCCAGCACCGAGTGGACATTGTTCATTTCATCACAAAGGCTTTCATCTATCCCTGACAGGACCACATGAACAGCAAGCTTTTCCACAATGTGCTCAAAGCGAAACTAGCACCCCTTGACTACTGGGCTCACAGCCGTGCAGAAGAAAATCTGTTGCTTCAAGAAGTCATAATCATTGAGTCTTTCGGGAGGGAGGTTTCACACATGGAAGTAACCCCTAAGGAAGATGGGAATAGTTCAATTAATCAGTCTTTATTCAGGCACCAGTGAGTAGATTCGATTAATGCATTGCAAGTCAGAAGAGTGAAATTCCGCTTTTCAGTTGGCTTTTTATTTTTTTACCTTCCTCCCTCCTCCATCCCCTTACTTATCAAAAAGCATAATATCTTCACCCAAGTATTTAATCTTGTATTGCGCAAATCGGCCAACCGTTTCTGTTTTGTGCACGTGTCAGAGGCACTCTAAAGAAGGAAAGATCATCTTTCCTGTGTCTAACAGACGCGTTCCTAAAGAAAGAAGTTGTCCTAGGTCAGCTTACTGCACCCTGTTTTATGAGAGATGCCTGTATGAATATAGCAAAACAACTTTGTCAGCTTTTAACCCTTAGTAGCTTGCAAACGATCCTTCGACCTTCAGGCTATGTAAACAGTAGGGACTCCCCATTCTCCCTGCAGCGCCTCCTGGTGCACCCACGGTACCCAGCAGTGCTGTGTTGCACCCCTGGCACCACTGTAGTCCAGGGAAGCTGCCATCTATCATCCTGGGGGAGACAGTATCCTTGATAAGCTGCCTTCCCCCATCCTTCCTGTACTGGGATAAACTGCTGGCCGTCTCTTACAATAGATAGATAGATAGATAGATAGATAGATGTACTTTATTTGTCCCTAAGGAGAAATTACAACTTTACAGAAGCCTCGAGAGAGAGAGAGAGAGAGAGAGAGAGAGAAGTATATAAATAATATATAAATGATTAAACAAACAACAACCCCCTAAACACACATAACAACTTTAGGGTTGGATACTGGAGAACTGCTATAATCAATAACAGGACTATAGGTAGCAGTGGGAAGCCATGTGAGAATTTTTAAATCTTATACCCTTCAGAAGGTTTTTTTTCTGTTTCTGCTGAGTGTTTGGGGAAACATTTAGAAAGTTACTGTGGTATAGCAGATCCCTGGCTTAATACTCGAATACCTGAAGCCTATGAAAAAACTCATAATCCCGGACCACCTTAAATTCCCTTGCACCTCTTCTCAGCGTCTTTTGTTTTGCAAATGTGTCAATCAGCACAAGCAGCGAGCAACCTGCTAACACCGAACACCCCCAGCTCAACTTTGGCAAAAAGTTCTCCCAGCTCAAGTCTTGTTTATCTGGGTGTTAGGTGCCTACTTTTTGGGTGCATACACCTTGGCATGGCACTGTCAGATCTAAACATTAACATGGCGAATTTGTTGCATACTAAAATGACGTTAGCTGCAGGTTAAAGTCCCAATCTACTTATGTTGCCAAGCAGAATTGTTTTGCAGTGCAGCAGTCTATTAGTCAGTGAAAGTGATTTGAAGAAGCTGTCAGTTGTTACGGTTCTGCCTTTGCTCAGAATTACCTAGGCCAGGGACCTTGCCTGGTTGGGATGCCCTTTTGAGGAGAGGACCAGGGGAGAGGATATATCACCAGCAGTATCTCCCTGGGACACGAGAGGGCAGCCCCCCAGTTTACATCAGGACCACGGGACTGGAGCTTAGAGGCTCAACCCTGCTGTGGCCCGTGACCCCTGATAGGGGGTGCCTGGACAGCTCTGAAGCCATGGCATGCAGATCCGCCACACCCAGAAGTGCTGCCAGAAGAGGACCTGGATTCCCATGCAGCATTTCCTCCACACCCGGAAGTGCTGCCAGAACTGGATGTAGTATAAAAGAGGGCGCCTCACTCCATTCAGAGAGCTGGAGTCGGGATGCAGAGGACAAAGCTTGTGAGAGAGGAGTCGAGGCAGCCAGATAAGAGAAGAAAAGGACAGGACTGAGCATTGTGGCTGGTTGGTGCACGATATTGTGTGTACAGAAGAACTATAAAATAAAATGTGTGTGCTTTTGGACATTGTTGTGCCTCAGTGTCTGTCTGTAGCTGGGTCGGTCCTCTACAACTTGTTTATGTTATTTTTATTCAAAACTAGTGTTGTCAAAGCAGGGCAAAAAGTGGTTTCTGAAACTGACAAGTCAGTAAGTAGATAGTTGTCATTGTAGTTTCAAATAGCTTAAAGTAACAACAATTTACAGTGGCATGCAAATGTTTGGGCAGAAGATAAACTGATCACCAAAGGCAGAAAGTTATAAAGATGACACATTTCTTTAATATTTTAAGCAAAATTACATTTTTATTTCCATCATTCAAACATGAATGCACCAGACAGTCACGATATTATACACGTAGCTGCGTTTACCCAAAATTACCAAAGTTCAGCAGCTTCAACTCAAAAAATGGGATTCAACAAAAGCCTGACACGCAGAAATGATTACACAGACAAAATATCTTTGTTTTTAAAAGTTTAATTAAGTTTTGAAGTAAAACAGTTCACACAAAAAAAGAAAAATTAAAATAGCAAAAAAAGAAAAATTAATGTTAAGAAAAGTTCATTTCTAAGCTTAATCTTGTTACTTCTCAAATCGTTACTATTTACTTAATATTTCTGAAACAATATTTTCTGACAAACCGGTCAGAAAACTGTAGGCTTATCCCATTTCTAAGTTTAAAATGAGTCTTTTAAGTCCCTATGTACTGGGACGTGTTCTAAACAACAACTAAGCTTATTATCACACTGTTTCTCAGTTATAGTAAGAAGGTTCTATCTCTTACTAAGTTATAGGGGGAAAAGACTATACCATAAGTTATAACTATGAAAGAAATTTATATTCTATTTAAATTAAGCAAACATTAATATGAGTTTAACTCAAAACTTTAACTGTCTAAGATTGGCTCGTACTTTTCCAGCCCCTAATTGGTAATGCAGGAGCGGAGACAATTACTTTACTTTACTTCAATATGAGCCAATTACTTTTATATTAACTATTCTTTTCAAAACTAGCAATAACACTGCAAACAAACATTTTAAAAATTTCATATTTCAAACATTTCAATCATTGGCTGTTTCTTGAAGCAGGCACAGTTTATTCACGGGTCTGTCCAGTGTGCTGGTTTTGGTCAGCACACACTCTTCTGACTGTGCCTTTGGCATCAGGCATTGTCTTGATGACTCGACCCATTATCCAGGAATTATGAGCTGTAGCTTTGTCTACAATTAGAACAACGTCTCCTGGTTTTAAAATTTCTTCTTGGTGCAAGCCATTTTTGACGTTCTTGAAGTATTGGCAAATACTTTTTTGTCCATCTTTTCCAAAACAAATCAGCCATGTATTGTATAGTGGTTAGTATCCCACCTGTCACGCGGGAGACTGGGGTTCGATTCCCCGACGGGAAGCCATGTAGCTCCAACAAAATTTGTTCCATTGTCTGAGTGCATGATTTTAACTTGTCCTCTTCTATCCGTAAATCAGAGTATGGCTTGGATACAAGAATCAGTGTCTAAGCTATGTGCAATCTCTATGTGCGCAGCTCTGGTTGTTAAACATGTGAAGATTACTCCAAACCTCTTGACTAGACTTCTTCCTCTTTTGACTAGGAAGGGTCCAAAATAATCAACTCCAACATTAATGAACGGTGGTTGTTTGGGTGCTAAGCGATCTTCTGGCAAATCTGCCATTTTTTGCTCACCTGCTTTCGCATTGTATCTTCTGCACGTTGTGCACTTTTAAATTATTTTTCTGAATGCTGAATTCTGTTGAGGTATCCAGTATTTCTGGCGTAACTGTGCGAGCACATAGTTGCCCCCACAATGTCCGATTTGTTTATGAATGTGCTGCAATATGAGAGAAGCAACATGTGAATGCTTGTGAAGAATTGATGGATGTTTAGCTTCTCCGGGCATTGCAGCTTTGCAGGGTCTTCCTCCAACTCTCAGTAGTCCATCTTGTATGATCGAGTCAGGTTTATAGATTTGACTGTTCTTTTTAACACAAGTCTTTTTCTTTAGAGTCTTTAATTCTTCTGGAAATTCTCGCTGTTGACTTAGGCGGATAAACTCTGTTTCAGCTTTAGCTAAGTCATCTAGAGAGATTGGACTTGGTTTTAAAGTCAGTTTATACTTTTTCATGTGCTTTGTGATGAGTGATTTTTGTTCTTCTGGATTACCTTTAGTCTGACTGACTTTTAGTTGAAATGTTTTTCTTTCATTTCTTAAGTGCAACAATATGTCTTTAAATTTGAGAAACCAAGCCGCTTCTTTCTTCAAGCAATGCCAATCTGAAAAGTAAGTGATTAGTTTGTTGATGGGTTGAGTTGCCTCTTCTATTTTTGTCATATTAACTATGCAAATTTTAACTTCTGGATCATCTTCAAAAAGTGAATCGTTCAGTTGATCTGGTCTTTTTGGCCACTCACGTTCTGACTTCGATAAGAAACTTGGACCATGTGACCATGTGGTGCTCTTGAGAAAGTTTTCTATGCTTAGCCCTCTAGAAGCTTGATCAGCCGGATTAAGGGCAGATGTGACATACCTCCACTGTGAAGGTTGTGAATGATCTCTGATCACAGAGATTCTGTTGGCAACAAAAGTCTTGAATCAAGTGCTTTCATTTGAGATGTATTTTAGCACCGTGGTGCTGTCAGTCCAAAATGTAGATTCTTGTAAGTGCATTTGAAGCTCACCTTTAAGCATTTTGTCCATTTTTACTGCCACAACGGCTGCTGTCAGCTCCAATCTTGGAATCGTGACCTGCTTCAATGGTGCAACTCTTGACTTGCCATCAAGAATGAACAATGCCCTTTGTTCACTTCATTGGTTAAGACAAGGTAAGTGACAGTCCCATATCCATCTTCACTAGCATCTGCAAAATGGTGCATTCGTGCTGTCTTTATGGTTCCAAACCCGGTAGGTTTGAAGCATCTGTTTACTTTGTAGTCTGTAAGTAACTTCAAATCATTAATCCATATTTTCCATTTCTGAACGTGTTTGACTTCTAACTCTTTATCCCACCCAAATTTCTCTTTGCATAAGTCTCTTAGAATAAGCTTTACTGGCAGTAAGGCAGGTGCTAGAAAACCAAGTGGATCATAAACTGAGCTAACAACAGACAGGATACCACACCTTGTAGCGGGCTTGTTTTGTAACTTAATCTGAAATTTGAAACTGTCAGTTTCTGTGCACCACTGGATGCCCAGGGCACGCTCTGTGGGAAGGAGACTGTGGCTCAAATCTAAGTCCTTTTGTTCATGAGCTCTGTCTTCTTCAGGTATGGACAATAAAACTGCTCTGTCATTACTCATCCACTTAGTCAAATGGAATCCCCCTTTGAGGCATAGAGCTTGAAGGGCCTTTGCCAGTCTTATTGCTTGTTCTTCTGTTGTCACTGACCTTAAACAGTCATCCACGTAGAAGTTGTTGAGAACGGTGTTAACAGCTTCCTCAGGAAATGTATCTCTGGCATCTTCGGCTGTTCTATGCAAAGCATAAGAAGCACAACTGGGTGAAGATGATGTACTGTCATTTTGAATTCTTCGAGGTCTTTACTTAGATTACCTTCAGGCCACCATAGAAAACGTAACAGATCTGTGTCTTTGTCTGATATCTTAACTTGGTAGAACATTAACTTAATGTCTGCCATTAAGGCTAATGGCTCCTTTCTGAATCTTGTAAGGAGGCCAATGAGTGTGTTAGTTAGGTCGGGGCCTTTTAGTAATTGTTCATTAAGTGAAATCCCCTGGTAGGTGACAGTGCAGTCAAAGACCACTTGAATCTTATTTTTCTTTGGATAATACACAACATGATGTGGGATGTACCACACTCTGCCTTCATTGCAGTTCAGACTTTCTTTGGGTACCTTAACAGCATAACCATTGTCTATAATGTCTTTCATGAAGGCTTTATAGTCTTCGTGGAAACCTGAATTGTTGCTCAATTTTCTTTTGAGTTCAATAGCACGCTGTTCAGCAATTCAGCATTTTAAGTGTTTCATCCTTCAAATTTAAACAATAATGGCCACCTACCAGTCTTGTAGATTCTGAAACTATGCGCATGAACTTGATATCCTCCTGTGACATCTCCTTTTCTTCACAGTTGCGCTCTGGAAAATCTGTGTTATACTGTTGCAGCAACATATCTCCAATCTCAGTTACTGACACACGATTAATTGAATGTTTGGGCAGCTTACCACTTTGTTTTGCGAGGTCATCTGCCTCTTTGTATGGTCCACCAACCACCCATCCAAATGCAGTCTTCATGGCAGTTCTTACCAAGGTGCCCCTGTTTTTAAAAAGTTAATTATTTTTTTATGTGTCAGTTCTTTGATTTTACTACATTCAGCAAGAATATGCTGACCATTGCAGAATACACAAGGCTTTCTAAATGCACATGATTCATTACCAGTCTTTTTGACTCCCTTTCGGCAGCATCAGAAATATCGGTGGTGAAAATACCTCCTGATCTCTTTCCATACTTCTGAGGGGACCTGGCTTTCTTGTTTTTTTTTCGTTTTTCTCTATACAAGTGTAGTCTTGTGAAACGGAACTATGTACAGGGTCTAAAGCATTTCAGCTTCGTTATGAAAAAAATCAGTTAGTTCAGGTATGCCAGGTCTGATTATATTTTCTCGGAGCTTGAAAGCATATCTCATCCATTCATTTCTTAGAGAAAATGGAAGCTTCTTAAGTACAGAACACACATTATGACTGTTATTGAATTCTCCACCGTTCCCTGAATCATTCATAGTATTCATGCAGATTGAGAGGAAGTTTGAATAATCTCAAAGCCTCCCCATCGTTTTGCTTTATTTCAGGCCAATTCAATGCTTTATTGTGATATGCGTCTGCTACGAATAACTCATTACCATAATATCCTTCAAGCAACTTTCTGGCTTCTCTCTGGTGTACTGGATCAGATAATCTAATTTATCTTGAGGGTTTTCTAACATCCCCAACAGCGTTATCAAGGTCCTAATAAAGTCTGCATAAGCCAATGGGTCACCTGAGAATAAAGGGACCTGTCTGTGTGGTACTTCACCACGCGGCAATGGAGGTGCTGGATCAGGTGTTGGATCACGTGTTATCTTTTGATCAGTTAATGATCTAGCCATTTCAGTAATTGCCTTTTGACATTCAGCTTGATTCTTCTGATGTTCGACTTGATTCCGCACTAGCACAGCTAGTATATCATCCAATTTTCTGGAGCTCTGCGTGTCCGTTATTGCGCCAGTTGTGGGCTGTTGCATCTTGTCCTGTCTTTCCGCTTTAATTTCATGTAACTTTTTTAGGATACTATTGAGTGTCGATTGTTCAATCAACACTGCTGTAGAAGATGATGATGCGGCAGTGGTTTTCTGGGCTAAAGAATCAAGTTTAATATCGAGAGTGTGTTTTAATTGAGGAGATATCTTTCATGTTTTTGACTTTGAGCGATCTTGTTCTTGTAATTGCATCTCTTCGAATTGATTAAATAACTGTTCATTAGATGTATGTGTTAACAGTCTATTTGTGTCTTCCAGCCATGCCACTGTAGCGACAGTAAATTCATTCCATTTCTTAGAGCTTTCCGTGAACATCGTTTTACGTTTCTTAATCGCTCCCTCCTTATTTAACACGGATAGAAGCCTTTCATTCAACTCCTTTATCTCTCTGTGCATCACACAAAAATCTTCAAATCTTTTTGCTACTATTAAACGGTTTCCTGGAATGTTTTTAAGACTTTCGATTTCAGTTATGAACATGGAAAGCTTATCTTTCCTCTGACTTATGTGATCTTTAAGATCTCTAATATTTTCTGACTTCGAATCTGTACTCAGATCACTGCCAATTTCACTTGAGCTCTGTTTAGACATTGCTATGACAACAGTTCGAGCAAATTACAGGACGTTTCCTGACAGCAATTTCATCACAATCAGAATGTTCCAACAAAGCAAATTACTTCTTTGTAACAAGCCTCCAATGACTCAGGCAAAGCACATCCGATCATCCAAAATGTCTTTTTTATAATGTTACTGTCTCTCAAATCTTCTCAAAGTAAGTCGACCTTGCTTTCGTTTATGATCATGCAGAGTAAGAAGACAGAGCACAGTACCTCGGAGTAGCATGAGGGGCCAAACAGGCCATAAAGCATATATTTCTGTGTGTAATCTATTGGTTTACATGTGAACACTATTGGCTTATGAATATTTATCAGCTTGCGTGCATACTTAATTGGTTTGCCTGCGTACAATACTGGTTTCATTCATATGAACTATATTGGTTCTTGTCCGTATATTATCCATTTGTACGTGCATATCACTGGTTTGTATATGAACTATATTGATTTACGTGTGTATATCACTGGTTCCAGTATGTTTGTTATTGGTTTGTGAGTGAACTGCATTGGTTTACGCTTGCATGTTATCGGTTTGCGTATGAATTATATTGGCTTGCGTTCTGTGACGGTCTAACAATGGATTTGCGTATGCACTATATTGGTTTCATGTGGGTAACCTGTCGATTTTGCGCTTGAACTATATTGGTTGTATGTGTGCACTATGCCGGTTTCGCGTATGAAACATATTGGTTATGCGTGCGCACCCTATCGCAACTCTGTGCATGAAGTATATCGGTTCTGCATGTGAACTATATTGGTTGTTCACGTGATCTTCAGAGGAAATGGGCGGGGCAAGAAACAGGAACTCAAGGGCCGGTAGAGTCATGGAGTGTAAAGAGAAGTGTCTAGGAGACGCATCTGCGTTTAAACGGTACTATATATTTTTTCCACACCATACGTTTGCGAAAGGACTTGGTGGTAATTATTACTATTTAACAGAACCTACCCTTGAGTCTGTAATGAACGCAAGGGTGAAGTTAGGTACATATTCGGCGGTTTTCTTATTCGGTCCCTTCTACCTGTTTGCTTGCAATCCGCAGCTGTACTTGTTCACACATTATTTGCAAAACAGTTACTTATTCTAAAGGCAAAATATTCAACATTTACGATTTACGTCCTTATGCAACATAACATTTAGTTACTACTAGTTAAATTTATTATGCCCAGCGACCCTGCACCGCGCCGCACAGACAGGTGAAGTGACTTTCACAGGGTCACACAGTGCCAGTCTCAGGACTTGAACCCACGAACAAAGGGTTGAAAGTGCAAAGCCCTAACCGCAATGCTTGCACATCTATAATGTGTATATTAATTGACTAAATGTGTCCATTCTTTGAAAAGCTAAACATTTAACATTTAGGACCTACATGGGTCAGTTACATCATATTGGGCCACCTTATCTTTCACAGTTTTGTGAAAAGACAGATGTGTTTTTTTAAGATGCAGCAGAGTTTTGCTTTGCCCAGTGCAAGTATCAGGGTGAAACTGACAATGTATTCCCACTTCAATATCAGATGAATGTGATTTACTGTGATATTTAATGACCACTGTAAAGTATTAAATGACGTTGGGCCACCTTAATTTTCATAGTTTTGTGACATTGGCATATATAAACTTGTCCAAGACAGATTCATTGGTCAAATTAGAGTTTAACAATTTTGACCCATGCAGGACCAAAATGTGGAATATTTTTTTTTTTTTAAATAATTGATCAGTCTGTAATGACGCCAATTAGTGTACACGCTGTAGAATTATTTTGCCTTGCTGTTATAATAGTGTAGCGGTGCCACATAGTTAGTGTTTAAATGTCAGTTCTGTGTGTGTCTCGTTTCATTGTCCCATTGACTGCGTGTATGTGTATCAGTTAATGTTGTCCCCGTAAAGGAGGACGGATGATGGGAGGAGTTCACAACCACTAATCTGGAAAGCACCTGTGTATCAATTAATCAATTACTGCCATCACTATTTAAGGAGAAAAGAAGGAGACGAAAGGGGAACTAGCTTGAGAGAGAGAGAGAGAGAAAGAGGAGAACCAATACCGCATTCACGAATACAACCTGCCTGCTGAATCATTTTCATTGCGCTTTAATCCAGTTTGTTTTTCATTCATCCGGACTGCCTTTCAACCTGCTTGCCGCTGAAGACCCCGGGGTCGAATCATCATTCGCTACACGCCGAGGAATCACGGTGAGGTTGTTCCAAACGCCGGGAAATACAAACACTACAATTGCCGCTAATCAGTATCCGTATTCAGGACATTTATTCACGTTCGGACTCAAGTTCACGATCATTCTGTTTGCTAGTCATTTGTCGTTTGTGTGGTGTGTGTTATATGTTACGTGGACAAGGGAGGGGATTTGTATATATATATTTTCAGTTTTGCTTTGGGATTGTTGGGGTGGAGGAATATTTGGGTGTGCATTTGTCTTGTGGCGTGTCTTGTCTCATCTAATACATTTATTCCTGTTTAATTTTACATTCTGCCTACTGTGTCTTTGCATTTCAAACCGTCGATTGTGGGGAAAGTTTATCTGTGTAGGAGTACGGCTTGACAGGAAAGGTTTCTCAGTAAATTATCCAGGCCACAGGTCTTGGAGGTGTAGCTGCCGGCTGGAAACAAGGGGTCGGCCGTTACAATAGAATAAGAAGCTGCTTTGCAAAAGCTGTGTGAATAAGTAGCTGACTGCAAACTTATACTGGGAGTAGCTGGGAGTGAATAAAATGCCAGCCAAATGCGTACCTAACTTCAGCCCTGTGATCATTTCAGAATTAAGGGAAAATACTGGTAAAAAGAATTACCACCAAGCCCTTTCACAAACATACAGGGCCGTGCAAAAGTATTCAATCCCTTTAAAAGTCATCCTAATTTTCTGCATGACAAAAGATTTGTCCACATATTTATCCATTTGGTATTTTTAATGCAAAACTCTTGTGCTGTAAAAAAAAAGTTATCAAACTCCAAATAACTAAAGAAAAACTCCAAAGTGATTGTTTGCCTAAGTATTCAAGCCCAACACATTCATACTTTGTCAAGAACCTTTTGCTGCAGTAACAGCCTTCATTCTTTTGGGGTATGTAAATACGCCCCAGTTCTGCACATTGCTCAGTAGTAATTCTTCCCTATTCTTCTTGGCATGATTTCTAGGTACCCTCTATGTTGGTGGGATGGTATCTCTGAAAAGCAGTTTTCAAACAGTTCCCCAGATTCTCAACAGGGTTAAGATCAGGCCTTTGACTTGGCCATTCCGAAACATTCACCTGTCTGTTTTTGAGCCATCCCAGTGTCACTTTGGTCTAATGCTTAGGTTTCATTGTCGTCTTGAAAGATGAATCTTCTCCCGAGGTTTAAATTCATAGCAGACTGGAACGAGTTCTCCTGCAATATTGTGTGGTATTTGGGCCCATCTATTGTCCCTTCAACTCTGACAAGATTCTCAGTCCCAGCACATGAAAAACATCCCCATAGCAAGATGTTGCCACCACCATATTCCACTGTAGGTCTGGTGTTTCTTGTGGCATGGGCAGTGTTTGTTTTACACCACACATTCTGTACCTCTTTGAAGTCTGAGAAAAAAGTTCTATTTTGGTTTCATTTGACCATAAACCCTTCTCCCCACATTTAACTGGGAAAAACGCCATATGTGCTTTTATGTGGACCATCTTAAGGAATGGCTTCTTTCTTGCCACCCTCCTGTAGAGGCCTGTTTAATGGAGAGCTCTTGAAACTGTGGACTCCTGCACCTTCACTCCAGTTTCAGCCAAAAAGCATTGCAAACATCTGAGTTTGTAGTTTCCTCTCTCACCTGTTGATGTCTGACTCTGATGTTCAGTTTTGAGGGACGGCCTGTTCTAGTAAGAGTCTGGGTGCTGTGATGAACCTTCCACTTTCTGATGATGGATCCAGCAGTGCGCAATGGGACATTCAAACTCTTGATATTTTTATAATTATTTCCTGCTACCTTGTGCATTTCAATAACTTTGTTTCTCACATCAGCAGAATGCTCCTCTCTTCATTTTTTCAGTGACTGTCCACCAAAGACTACGGCCCCTACGAAGGGGGCTTTTATATCCAGAGAGAAAGTAGCACCTCATTATTTTTAATATGACTGTCAAATGTCTGCCACCTTTGTAATTAATTTGTCATTGGTGTAAACCTGGAGCTACCAAAGCACAGAGGTTTAAACACTTATGTAAACACTAACTTTGGAGATTTTCTTCTTCAATTAAATGTCTACATAAAATAGTTTATTTTGGCTTTGGAAATGTTTTGTTACAGCATAAGAAAAAATACGGAATGAATAAATGTGTACAAATATTTTGTCTTGCATAAAATTATGACAACTTTCAAGGGAATTGAATACTTTTGCACATCACAGTATGTTTGTGAAAGGGTTTGGTGGTAATTATTTTTAAGTTTGGTGCACATTCAGCCGCCTTTTTATTCACTTCTAGCCACATCCAGTATAAGCTTGCAGTAAGCTACTTATTCACAAACCAGCTTCTTCTATATTAACAGCAAGGCAAAATATTCTACAGTGTGTACATTAATCTGCAAGCTGATCCATTATTTGAAAAAATAAATATTCCAGATTTTCAACCAAAACTTGAATGGGTTGAAAATGTTAAACTCAACTTTAACAATGGAATCTGTCCTGGACAAGTTTATATTATGCCAATTAATATACTCATTGTAGATGTGCAAGCATTGTGGCGTTGTGTTTAAAACTGCACTTTTAAACTGAGTTCATGGTTTCAAGTCCTGATAATGACACTATGTGACCATAAACAAGTCACTTCACCTGTCTGTGCGTTGCGGGGGGCACTGGGTGAATCTAACCAGTAGTATCTAAATGTTGTATGTTGGATAAAGGCATTAATAAATGTAGAATATTTTGCCTTCAGAATGAATAACTGGTTTCAAAAGTTGTGTGAAAAAGTACTGTGGCTGGGTGCATGCAAACATGATCCTGGAAGCAAATAAGACGACGGCCCAATACGTACCTAACTTCAGCCTTACGTGTATTACAGACTCAAGGGTAGATTCTGTTAAATAGTAATAATTACCACCAAGTCCTTTCGCCAACGTATTGTGTGGAAAAAAATATATAGTGCCGTTTAAATGCAAATACATATCCTAGCCACTTGTCTTTATACTCCATGACTCTGCCGGCCCCTGAGGTCCTGTTTCTTGCCCTGCCCATTTCCGCTGAAGATCACATGAACAACCAATATAGTTCACACGCAGAACCGATATAGTTCATACACAGAGTTGCGATAGGGTGCGCACGCATAACCAATATGTTTCATACGCGAAACTGACATAGTGCACACATACAACCAATAGAGTTCAAGCGCAAAATCGACAGGTTACCCGCATGAAACCAGTATAAGATGTGCATGAAACCAAAATAGTGCATACGCAAATCCATTGTTAGACCGACACAGAACACAAGCCAATATAATTCATACGCAAACCGATAACATGCAAGCATAAACCAATGCAGTTCACTCACAAACCAATAAGAAATCGGACTGGAACCAGTGATATACACACGCAAATCAATATAGTTCATATGCAAACCAGTGGTATGCACGTACAAACAGATAGTTCACGCACAAACCGATAATATACAGACACGAACCAATATAGTTCATATGAATGAAACCAGTATTGTACGCACGCAAACCAATTAAGTATGCATGCAAACCGATAGTAAATATTCATAAACCAATGGTGTTCACACATAAACCAATAGATTACACACAGAAATATATGATTTATGGCCTGTTTGGCCCCTCATAGAGTAGCTTGGTTATTTTTCTTCGTTGACGAGTTCTGAAGCAGAAGCGTCCTCTGTGTTCAGATGGTAGATTCCAGTTCACGTTCAAGGCCTTCAGATGGCAAAGTTTTTTGACGAAAAGTGTAGCTGCATTTCTCCAAAATTACCAAAGTTCAGCAGCTTCAACTCTAAAAATGGGATTCAACAAAAGCCTCACACGCAGAAATGATTCCACAGATAAAATATCTTTGTTTCTGAAAGTTTAGTTAAGTTTTGAAGTAAAACAGTTCACACAAAAAAATGAAAATTAAAATAGCAAAAAAGGAAAAATTAATGTTAAGAAAAGTTCATTTCTAAGCTTAATCTTGTTACTTCTCAAATTGTTGCTATTAGCATTTCTGAACCATTTCAAAACGGTCAGAAAACTGTATGCTTATCCCATTTCTAAGTTTAAAATGAGTCTTTTAAGTCCCTATGTACTGGGACCTGTTCTAAACAACAACTAAGCTTATTATCACAGTTTCTCAGTTATAGTAAGAAGGTTGGCTCTTACAATACAAATACCTCACCTATTCTCTCATTGCACTGTCCTTCTCCAATTGAGTGTTGATCATCCTCCTCCCAGCTGCGACTTGCCTGGACAAGGGACAGTGGTCCCTTTTATTGAGAACAAAGGAGTACTTCCGGTGCCAGGGCTGTTACATGTTGAAAGCACTTCCGGTTCACTTTGAAGCAACACAAAGCAGGAAGTACACCTCCCTGAAGCACCTTCTTGTTTCCCCCAAGGACCCCAGCAGGGCTGTGCTGTCAGACTACAATTCCCAGCATTCCCACTGGTTCCCAAATGGGTGTTGATATCAAATGCCACTGCCATCTAGCAGCTAGAGGAATTAATATCGCCCCAGAAACAGTCCTTCCCTGTCCTCCTCTGTTATCCTGGCCGGGGATGGTGCTACACACATGTCTGGTTTGGATGCTTGTCCATTTACAATACAATACAATACAGTTTATTTTTGTATAGCCCAAAATCACACAGGAAGTGCCGCAATGGGCTTTAACAGGCCCTGCCTTTTGACAGCCCCCCAGCCTTGACTCTCTGAGAAGACAAGGAAAAACTCCCAATAAAACCTTGTAGGGAAAAATGGAAGAAACCTCGGGAAAGGCAGTTCAAAGAGAGACCCCTTTCCAGGTAGGTTGGGCGTGCAGTGGGTGTCAAAAGTAGGGGGTCAATACAATACAATACACAGAACAGAACAAATCCTTAATACAGCATAATAATAAAAATTTTAGAAGTATGGTTTAACAGTAGATGATATGACATAATTAGGTTTGGATATTTTTAGAGTCCTGGAGACCTCATCCATCTAGCTGCCTCCCCATTTGGCCATGCCACGGCTGAAATGTTGCTCCGATGAAAGGACCCCTCTTCCCATGATTCCTGTGATCCTCCATCAGGGATGACTTTACCATAGGCAGGCAAACAACTTGGCAGGTGGGCCGTGGCACCAATTGCCACATTTGGGTACCGAGAAAAGAAACAGAATAGGTGAGGGTTAGTATTCAAATATAATTATCATGTTACTTATGTTTAAATGCTAATGACTAACAACAGAGATACAGTATGTACAGTTAATCAGCAGCTCTAGTCAGGATATGCTAAACTGAAGTAGTGAGTCTTCAGCCAGGATTTAAAGGCTGAGACTGAAGGGGCATCTCTTATGGAAGCAGGAAGACCATTCCACAGTTTAGGGGCCCTGTAACTAAAAGCTCGACCTCCCACTGTTATTTTATTAATCCTTGGAATCCTAAGCAGACCGGCATCTTGAGATCTTAATGTGTGCTCAGGTTTGTAAGTCATGATAAGTTCAGACAAGTAAGCGGACCTTGGCCATTTAATGCTTTATATGTTAAAAGGAGGATTTTGAAATCTGCCCTAAACTTAACTGGGAGCCAGTGTAAAGATTTAAGAACTGGAGTTATGTGTTCATATTTTCTTGTTCTTGTAATAATTCTTGCAGCGCATTTTGGATTAACTGGAGGCTGTATAAGAACAGTTTGAACAGCCAGTGAACACCGCATTGCAGTAGTCAATCCTACTAGAGATAAATGCATGAATTAATTTCTCACAATCCTGTTTATTTAGAAAGCGCCTTAATTTCCTAACATTTTTAAGATGGAAAAAACATGTTTTGGACGACTTTGTAATATGTGCTTTAAATGACATGCTAGAATCAAAGATAACTCCTAGATTGCGGGCTGATTCAGTAAAATTAATTGGGATTCCAACTGAGTTAAATGACGACAAAATATTGCTGTGATCAGCGTCATTCCCTCCAACAATTAACATCTCTGTTTTATCTGTATTTAAAGACAAGTAGTTCTCATTCATCCATTCCTTTAATTCACTAAAACAACCAATTAAAGACAACATTGGAGAAACTTCATTTGATTTAAATGAAAGGTATAACTGGGTGTCATCTGCATACGAGTGAAAATTAACATTATGTTTCCTAATGAGAGATCCCAGTGGAAGCATGTAAAGTGAAAACAGTAAAGGTCCCAGTACTGAGCCCTGCGGGACACCATATTGAACTTCTGTGTATAATGATGGAGTACTGTCTGCACATTTCTGTACATACTGGAATCGATTTGATAAATAAGAACTGAACCAAGCGAGCACGGGGCCTGTAAGCTCAACATCGTTTTCTAGCCTGTGCAGTAAAATAGAATGGTCAATGGTGTCAAATGCTGCACTTAAGTCCAACAACATAATTACAGTGGAGTTTCCTTCATCAGAGGATATCAGAATGTCATTTACAACCCATATTAGTGATGTTTCTGTACTGTGACCAGTGCGAAAGCCAGAGTGGAATTTCTTAAATAATTAAAAAATTTCTGGATGGTGCTCTAATCAGTCAACCAGGCAGTTTTGCTGCCATATTTTGGGATAATACATAAGATCCCTCCAGTTAGGATGAAGACCATCTCTTCTGAAAAATCCAGGCCTTTCCCAAAAATCATCCCAATTGTTCACAAATGCTATGCTTTTATTTGCACACCAGGTTTCTAACCAGCAGTGAAAGGAATGCAATCTGCTATAAATCACATCCCCTCTATATAATCTTGGTAAGGGACCAGATACAATTAAATTCCGACATTTTGTTTTAGCTTTGGTGCATAGAGAGATGAAGTTCCGCTTTAATACCTCAGATTGCTGTAAATAAATATCATTAGTGCCGACATGCAGCAATAAGGTAGATACTTCATCGTCGGCAACACGGTCCAATGCGGCCTTTATGCCAGAAATCTTGGCCCCTGCGAGACACTTAACATTAACTGCTGGTTTAACATAGTTTGGAATTCTAACATTCTGCACTATGGAATCGCCAGTTATGAGCACTTTTTTATTCTCAGTTTCCACAGGCGCGCTGCGGAGAGCTGAGAACCTGTTCTGGGTCCAAATTGGTGACCTGTGTGCTGGGGGACTAAATTTTGGATTCTTAGACCCCCGTCTTACTGTTACCCACTCGCCCTGTGGCTGAATTGGTGCTGCTGATTTCGGCCAAGACTGACTACAGTAGGACCTGAGAGACTGAAGCGAATCAGAAGTAGCCGAATTGTCTAAACAAACCGAGTCGATCCAATTTTCGGTTTGCCTAATCGCTATCAGATTCCTAACGCAGTCCTCCAATTCGCATATTTTCCCAACCAACTCTAAATTAACTAAACATTTTTGGCAGGTGAAGCTATCTGCACTTTCGGCCGGAAATCCTGAGCTGTACATACTGCAGGACACACAACATATAAACGTGCCCTTGATGGGCAGAGAGCAGATAGAACTTACATGAAGTGTTGAAGTCATCTTTGCCGTTTTTATAGGTGCTTCGGCGGTTTCCGTGTTCAGCTGAACCACTGTCGCTTTAAGTTTCCACCACCCGCTGAGCGATCGACTTTAATTTCTCACTGCCGGTTATTTCTACTGGTCAGCTGCTGGCTTTACCTCAGGTGAACTTGCTCGGGTGCTTTTGAAGGGCTATGTGCCTGTTGGAGAAGCTGCCGCTCTCTGCTTCCGCTCGCTGATCCACTCTCTGCTTCCGCTCGCAGATCCGCTCTCTGCTTCCGCTCGCTGATCCGCTCTCTGCTTCCACTCGCTGATCCGCTCTCTGCTTTGTCTTGGTCTTCCTGTCTGGGTAAGGAATCATCTTCTTTTCTGGCTGGGATGTCCAGCCATCCATTTGGGGAGCCTTGGCTGGGTGAGACATCCTTCCCTCTCTTGGCCGGGATGCCTTTCTGTCCATGTTGCGCCTCCCATCTGGGTATGGTATCTTCTTGTCAGGATGCCTGTCCATCCTGTGTGCCACCTACAACAGGTACAAAATGCCAAAAAAATTCAAAGGGCCTAAAGCAAAAGTTTGGATGCCTGACATGGTTAATACTTATTAACACTGCCTCTGGCAAGTACCACAGCTTGTAAAAGCTTTATTTGCAAGCTAAGAGTGTTTCAGTTCAGTTCAGTTCGCCCATTTGTCCTTGCAAAAGACCTCTAATTCTGCAAGAATCTTGGGCCATCTTGCATGCACTGTTTTTTCAGATCTATCCATTGATCTTCAATGATGTTTAGGTTGGGGGACTGTGAAAACCATCAGCTTGTGCCTCTTGAGGTATTCCATTGTAGACTGTGAGGTGTGTTTCAGATCGTTATCTTGTTCTAGGACCCATCCTCATTTTAACTTATACTTTTTAAAGACGGTGCGATGTTTCTTCCAGAATTTGCTGGTATTTATTCCCTCTACAAATGCAACACAAGCCCAAAGCATGATCAATCCAGCCACAAGCTTAGTCATTGGAGAGATGTTCTTTTCATGGAATTTGACACCCTTTTTTCTCCAAACATACCTTTGTACTTTGCCCCCAAAAAATTCTACTGTATTTGGGCATCAGTCCACATGACTTGTTTCCAAATAGCATCAGGCTTGTTTAGAAGTTGTTTTGCAAACTTTTGGTGCTGAATTTTGTGGCTGAGATGAAGGAAAGGTTTTCTTCAGCTGACTCTTACCATGAAGATCATATTTTTTCAGGTTGCTCTGAACAGCAGAACAGTACACCAATACACCAGAGTCTGCTAAATCTTCCTGAAGGTCTTTTGCAGTCAAATAAGGGTTTTTATTTGCTTTCTAGCAAACCAATGAGCAATTCTATCAGAATGTTTTCTAGGTGTTAACTTGAGCTCCACAATTCCTGAACCACCATCTCCTAATAACATTACAAACTGAGGAAACTGCTACCTGAAAATGCTTTGCTATCTTCTTATAGCCTTCTCTTGCTTTGTGAGCATCAATTATTTTATTTTTCAGAGTGTTAGGCAGCTGCTTAGAGTAACCCATGGGAGAAGGTTTGAGGAGTCAGAGAAATTATAAAGCTTTGCAATATGGATAAACTGGGGTTTCCTAACAATGACTGTAAACAAGCCATAGCTCTAATGACCAAATTAAAGTCTGAGATCTTGGGAGAAGTTATCCAAACTTTTGCAAAGTGGACCTTTCCTTTTTTTCACTATACAATTGTACAAAAAAAAAACCCTTCATAAAATGTTAAAATGAAATGTCATCTTTAACGTTATGCCTTTTTCTGCTCATTTAACTACTCTATTCATAGTAACAAACATTTAAAACAAGGGTGCTCAAACCCATGCCTGCGACTGAAATAATGGAAAGAAGTTCAGGCATACAAAGAAGAATTAGAGCACTACTTAGCACTTGAAAAGTAACACATTAGTGCTAGTAGAAAGCGAGCACATACACAGTCATTTCATAGGACGCATTTATTTTAAATAGAGGTAGGCAGTTGACTTCAAAGCAGTCAAAAGAGAGACTTAATGGTACATAAACAGGCATTTAACGAGCGACCACCAACTAGCCACAAACAACAGTAGAAACAGACAAGTGAATAAGTATATGACTAGTGGCTGAAATGAGTAAGCAAGTTTTCTCAGTAACAAGGAAGTAGGGTGTGAAAACATTTACCTAATAGAACAGTTCTTAGTGGTCAGGAAAGCTAGGGCAGTTAAGAAGGTGACAGCATCTTCTTCTTCTTCTTTTGGCTACTCCCGTTAGGGGTCACCACAGTGGATAATTTTGTTCCATATCCTTCTGTCCTTTGCATCTTCTTCTGTCACATCCATCACCTGCATGTCCTCTCTCACCTTAGGCCTTCCTCTTTTCCTCTTGCCTGGCAGCTCTATCCTTAATATCCTTCTCCCAATATACTCAGCATCTCTACTCTGCACATATGCCAAACCAACACAATATTGCCTCTCTGACATTGTCTCCCAACCCTCCAACCTGAGCTGACCTTCTAATGTACTCATTTCTAATCCTATCCATCCTCGTCACACCCAGTGCAAACATTAGCATCTTTAAGTCTGCTACCTCCAGCTCTGTATCCTGCTTTCTGGTCAGTGCCACCATCTTCAACTCATATAACATAGCTGGTCTCACTACCATCCTGTAGACCTTCCTTTTCACTCTTGCTGATACCCATATGTCACAAATTACTCCAGTCACTTGTCTCCACCCACTCCACCCTGCCTACACTCTCTTTTTCACCTCTCTTCCACAATCCCCATTACTCTGTACTGTTGATCCCAAGTATTTAAACTGATCCACCTTAGTAGTTATATGCATGCACCTTCTGTCAAAAAGATTTATGACCCTTAAGACCCACCCCTATGATGTAATACCGGAAGTTCCGCCCATATGACGCAAGACCGGAAAGTCAGCCTCCCCCCCACCCCCACGTGACCTAGCCCCACCCTCCGGCACCTGATTGGTTCAGGAAACTGTCAAGGGCCTTTTGATGGATGTCTTTCCCCTGCTTGAACTCACCCCCACAGCCACCTGCTTAATTAAACAAACTGTCAAGGGCCTTTTGATGGATGTCTGTCCCCTGTTTGAACCCGGCCCCCCTCTTCCTAGGACCCTCGACAAGACCAGACATGCCCAGGGCATGTCCTGACAAATCCACGCAAGTTTCTATCCAGACCCTGCCGTCCCAACCACCATGTCCACAGCATGAAGGCCCTGCCATGACCCCTGGTGAGGCAGCCCTTGATAGCTGGGCAGTACATGTTGGTTGACCCCACCACTTCCAGGCACACTTCTTACGAGGACACACGCACAAGCGTTTCAAGGGGCAGAGCTGCCTGCCTCTACGGTTTGGGTAAGTCATCATGTATCTATTATTTAAAATAATCTATGACTTTAAAGATCTAAGCCTTAGTTTTACTCTCTCTACACAGTTGACGCGTGAGAGCTGAGACAGCTTAGGCATGAGATTCTCAGGCTGAAGCTCCAAGCGTACACGCAGGTAAGCTCGAAAGATGAGTTGCCGGCTCTCTGTCTACACAGCCAAGTACCTGAGTCTGTAAAAAAGCTGACAGGCTCTCTAAAAAGCTGACAGTCTCTGAGCCCCTGCGAGCAGGCGATAGCTGTAAAAAAAACCCTCCTGCTGCGTTCTGCGCAAGCATCCTTATCAGTAGCTGGGCATAGCAGCAAATTAGTACAGTTCAGCCACAGGCCGGGAAACTGACAGCCCCTGCACGTAAACAGCTGAGTGTAAACTCCACCTCCTCCAAACCCAGGCGTAGGGGGTGCGGTTCACAGCACAGAGATGGCAGAGTAGGTAGCGATTCATAGCTCCTAGGCAACAGATTGCGTCCGATGTGAAAAATTGCCTTACCTTGTGGAATGCAGCTTGTAAAATAAAGGATGTTTTTCAGAGACATTCCAAAGACGCGGTGCAACGAGCATTGGTTGTGTCCGGTTAAAATGATTGGCAAACATTTGCTATCATAAAGCACTTCCAAAATACCGCTCTATAAAGAGAGATGCTTTAAAATATATAAGCCTTGTAAAAATCACACAGACATATGCCGCAGTTCCCTTTTAAGTCATGTTTAAGACGTCTAAAATATCTAGCCTGGGCTGATTGGTGGCTGATACCAAAAATGTTCACATATATACAGAGCTTAACTTTAGGGTTTATTTTCCGGGGGCTGTCTAAAATCAGACAAAAGACAGTTACTAAAAAAGAGCAAAACCCTAATTTCCTTAATTACATTGTCCTCCTGACTGAGTAATGAACCATGTCCTATACATGTCGAGATGCCAGCCCATGCCTGCCGTCCCTTACACTATATAACGTTTTTAGGTTACTCATTTTGTAAGTATAACATAATGAAGTTATTTTTAAAAGTAACACCACACTGCTCAAGAGAGACTGATTCCATGTGTGGTTTTGGATTTGCTGTGGTCAGTGATTTTTTTAATTTTTTGCTTAGCTCATTTCTATCACCAAGGAGGCTTTTGACAAAGGAAAACTCTGTAAATGCAATTGTGCATTTAAATGGAGCTTTATAAGAAAGCACAGAAGGCTATAGTGGAGTGTGCTGGTTTAACTAGAGGCCTTTAAAACACCCTTTGGCAAGCCACGAATACGTCGGCCATTTTTTCAACTGTTTCCAAAGCACATAGCCCCCCAGCATCTATATGAACTTCTTAGAAAAATTATTTCTTTTATTTTTGTATAGGATTAAATGAAATATAACTATTCTTCATGCAGACTATTCATGATTATTATAGGCGCCAAACGAGTATGTTTTTAAAAAACGGATGGCTGAATCCTTAATATTTCCAAGTTGATTCTCAAGTGCGTGCGTGAGCGCACTCGTGCATGCGTGAGCGCACTCATGCGTGCGTATAATATAAGATGCAGCATTTTATTCTATCTATGTGTACGACGATTAATGTACAAATTCATAGGACTGAGAACAAACAATAGTAGTTTTTCATACCGAGACGGGTAATCCAATCATGTAGTTTTTGTCCCTGCGTCTGAAAATTCAAACGGGGCCTCTCCTCAGAATATTCAGGAGTGGCTTTAAAGCGCAGGCTGGTGGTGCATTAATTCTGACATAATAAAAGTATTCTGAACTACCTGCAGAAGGGACCCGCTTGTGAAATGCCCACTGTTTCGAAACGACCTCTCTCTGTACGGAGCCGCCTGTTTTTCAAAGGCAGAGATAACGAAACATTTTTGCTTTATAAACTCTCATTTGAACAACCGGTTAGAGACAGACTCCAGGCGCATACTGTAACTGTGTTTTCATTCATTTCATTAAATGTAATTATTTTAATACAGAATAGTAGACCAAAATCCGGGTGATTTTAGACGTGTGAGGAATATAATGAAGTTATTTTTAAAAGTAACCCCATATCGCACAAGAGAGACAGATTCCACGTGTGTTTCAGGATTTGCTGCGGTCAGTGATTTTTTTAATTTTTTGCTTAGCTCATTTCTATCACCTAGGAGCCTTTTGACAAAGGAAAACTCTGTAAGTACACGTGTGCATTTAAACAGAGATTTATAAGAAAGCAGGTTACACACCTTATCCCTATTTTGTATGTGCATTTAAAAGCACTCACTGTTACACTAGCACAAACTGTTGATATTTTCTGTCTACTCAAAACTAAAATTATTTCTGTTAACATAGGGGATAATTAGAAATCATTTTACTATTTTTAATTAAAAAGTTAAAAACAGAAAAGCCCAATTATAATTTTTGTTTCTGCGGTGGGTTGTCACCCTGCCCGGGATTGGTTCCCTGCCTTGTGCCCTGTGTTGGCAGGGATTGACTCCAGCAGACCCCCGTGAAGCAGTGTTCGGATTCAGCGGGGCGCGCTACTGCACATCCGAAGTGCATTGAACTAAAATAGCAGAGCTAATTACTCTTTCTGCTTAAACTAATGTTCAAATATTCAGGTAATTCTTAATTAAACACTAAAGCATTAGTGAACAAAATACATTTTCAGTAGCCAAGTAAAATGACCAGTTGTTTTAACACGAAAATAAAGCATTATAAGAAAAATCCCTTTTTCCAACAGTTTTCTTGACCGGTCTTTGGAATCATCAGTGCCTTTCTGATCACATCCACCCCAAACATAGTATAGAACTTAATTTCTGTGCTCTAAAGTTTTTAGAACAATTTTAAAGCATCTCTCTTTATAGAGCGGTATTTTGGAAGTGCTTTATGATAGCAAATGTTTGCCAATCATTTGAACCGGACACAACCAATGCTCGTTGCACCGCATCTTTGGAATGTCTCTGAAAAACATCCTTTGTTTTACAAGCTGCATTCCGCAAGGTACGGCAATTTTTCACATTGGACGCAATCTGTTGCCTAGGAGCTATGAATTGCTCCTCTCCTTTCCTCCCTACTCTGCCATCTCTGTGCTGTAAACCGCACCCCCGACGCCTGGGTTTGGAGGAGGTGGAGTTTACACTCAGCTGTTTACGTGCAGGGGCTGTCAGTTTCCCGGCCTGTGGCTGAACTGTACTAATTTGCTGCTATGCCCAGCTACTGATAAGGATGCTTGCGCAGAACGCAGCAGGAGGGTTTTTTTTACAGCTATAGCCTGCTCGCAGGGGCTCCGAGACTGTCAGCTTTTTAGAGAGCCTTTCAGCTTTTTTACAGACTCAGGTACTCGGCTGTGTAGACAGAGAGCCGGCAACTCATCTTTCAAGCTTACCTGCGTGTACGCTTGGAGCTTCAGCCTGAGAATCTCATGCCGAGGCTGTCTCAGCTCTCACGCGTCAACTGTGTAGAGAGAGTGAAGGGACAGCTTGTCAGCGCAGAGAATGTCTGAGAGGTTGACTTGTAAAACGTTTTTTATTTTATCTAAGTGCTAAACTAAGGTTTAGATCTTTAAAGTCATAGATTATTTTAAATAATAGATACATGTGGACTTACCTAAACCGTAGAGGCAGGCAGCTCTGCCCCTTGAAACGCTTGTGCGTGTGTCCTCGCAAGAAGTGTGCCTGGAAGTGGTGGGGCCAACCAACATGTACTGCCAAGCTATCAGGGGCTGCCTCACCAGGGGTTGTGGCAGGGCCTTCATGCTGGGGTCTAGATAGAAACTTGCCTGGATGCCCTGGGCATGTCTGGTCTTGTTGAGGGTCCTAGGAAGAGGGGGGCCGGGTTCAAACATCAAAAGGCCCTTGACAGTTTCCTGAACCAATCAGGTGCCGGAGACAGGTTCAACGAGGGGTGCAGACATCCATCAAAAAGCCCTTGACAGTTTCCTGAACCAATCAGGTGCCAGAGGGTGGGGCTAGGTCATGTGGGGGCTGACTTTCCGGTCTTACGTCATAGGGGCGAGACTTCCGGTCTTGCGTCATACGGGCGGGACTTCCAGTATGATGTCATAGGGGTGGGGCTTAATTGGGTCATAAATCTTTTTTACAGAAGGTGCATGCATATAACTACTCACCTTCGCCAACTCTACTCCTTGCATCCTCACCATTCCACTGACTTCTCTCTCATTTACAAACATGTATTATGTCTTGTTCCTACTGACCTTCATTCCTCTCCTGTCTAGAGCATATCTCCACCTCTCCAGGGTCCTCTCAACCTGCTCCCTACTATTGCTACAGATCACAATGTCATCAGCAAACATCATAAGTCCACGGGGTATCCTGTTTAATCTCGTCTGTCAACCTGTCCACCACCATTGCAAAAAAGAAAGGGCTCAGATCCCTGATGTAATCCTATCTCAACCTCGAATGCATCCGTCATTCCTACCGCAGACGTTACCAGTGTCACACTTCTCTTGTACATATCCTGTACAACTCTCACGTACTTCTCTGCCGCTCCTGGCTTCTTCATACAATATCACAGCTCCTCTCAAGGCACCTTGTCATATGTATTCTCCAGGTCCACAAAGACGCAATGCAGCTCCTTCTGGCCTTCTCTATGCTTCTTCCTCAACATCCTCAGACCAAACAACGCATCTGTGGTGCTCTTTCTTGGCATGAAACCATACTGCTGCTCACTAATCATCACTTCACTTCTTAACCTAACTTCCACTACTCTTTCCCATAACTTCACGCTGTGGCTCATCAATTTTATCCCCCTGTAGTTATTACAGTCCTGCACATCCCCTTTATTCTTAAGTATTGGCACCAGTACACTTCTTCTCCACTCCTCAGGCATCCTCTCACGTTCCAAGTTTCCATTAAACAATCTGGTTAAAAACTCCACAGGTATGTCATCTGGACCAATGGCCCTTCAATTTTTCATCCTCTTCGTAGCTGTCCTTACTTCCTCCTTGCTAATCTGTAGCATTTCCTGATTCACTATCTCCACATCATCCAACCTCTTCTCTCTCTCTCATTATCTTCATTCATTGGCCTCTCAAAGTACTCTTTCCATCTGCTCAATGCACTCTCCTTGCTTGTGAGTATGTTTCCATCTTTATCTTTTATCACCCTAACCTGCTGCACATCTTTCCCAGGTTGGTCCCTCTGTCTGTCCAATTGGTACAGGTCCTTTTTTCCCCCCTTGGTGTCCAACCTCTCATACAACTCATCATATGCCTTTTCTTTAGCCTTCATCACCTCTATCTTCACTTTAAGCCTTATCTCCTTGTACTCTTGTTACTTTCTGCATCTCTCTGATTATCCCACTTCTTCTTTGCCATCCTCTTCCTCTGTATACTTTCCTGCACTTCCCCATTCCACCACCAGGTTTCCTTTTCCTCCTTCCTCTGTCCAGATGTCATGCCAAGCACTCTACTAGCTGTCAACCTTACTACTTCTCCTGTAGTTTCCCCACTGTCTGGTTACTCTTTACTACCACCCAGTGCCTGTCTCACCTTCTCCCTAAACTCAACCTTGCAATCTTCCTTTCTCAAATTCCACCATTGATCCTTGGCTCTGTCCTCATTCTCTTCCTCTTTTTGATCTTCAACTTCATCCTACAGAACACCATCCTATGCTGCTTAACTACACTTTATCCTGCTACCACAGTCTTCAAACTCCTTCAGATTGACTTTTCTGCGTAGGATATAATCTACCTGTGTGCATTTTCCTCCACTCTTGTACGTAACCCTATGTTCCTCCCTCTTCTTAAAATACGTATTCACCATAGCCATGTCCATCATTTTGGCAAAATCCACTATCATCTGACCTTCTTCATTCCTTTCCTAGACACCATACCTACCCCTCGTCTCTTCTGTTCCCTTCATCAACATGTTCATTGAAATCCGTTCCAATCACCACTTTCTGTCCCTTAGGTACACTGTTCATCGCTTCATCCAACTCATTCCAAAATCTTCTTTCTCCTCCCTTCACACCCAACTTGTGGGGCATATGCACTAACAACATTCACCATCACACCTCCAATTTCCAGCTTCATAATCAGTACTCTGTCTGACACTCTTTTCACCTCCAAAACACTCTTGATATACTGTTCCTTCAAAATAAACCCTACCCCATTTCTCCTCCCATCCACACCATGATAGAACAATTTGAATCCACCACTGATCAACCTGGCCTTACTCCTCTTCCATTTAGTCTCTTGCAATCAGCAACCTTCCTTGCTTCCTCATATCTGCTAACTCTCTCCTCTTACCAGTCATATTGTCAACATTCAAAGTTCCTACCCTCAGTTCCACTCTCTTTACTTTCCTCCTGCCTCTGGGCACGACCCCATCCTTCTTCTTCTTCTTCTTCTTCTTCTTTAGCCAACAGTAGCACAATTTCCGCCAACACCCTGTTGGCTAACAGTACTGGTGGTGGTCATTGTTAACTTGGAGCTTGACCGATCGAGTATGGAAATTTGCATTGTTGCCCGCATATTGATTTGGCAAAATTTTACACTGGATGCCCTTCCTGACGAACCCCCCATTTGTCCAGGCTTGGGACTGGCATGAAGAAACACACTGGTTTGTGCATTCTCTGTGGCTAAGAAAGTGACAGCGTAAGGGTTCATTGATAGCAATGAAGATAAGGTGAGTGCAAAGTTAGGAAAACAAACAGGGAAAAAGTAAGGTTTAATAACTTCAAAGAAAGACATACAGCAGACAGTCGAGGGGGACAGTATTCTATTACAGAAGCCTAAAGGGCAGAAGGTTTTAAAAAACTGCAGTATTCTTAATTCTATTAATTAATTTTAATCTAAGTTAAAATTTAACAATAAAAAAGAGATGAGCAGTTTAGTAATCCAAAGCCATATTTTAAAAATGAAGTCTGTGCAATACAAATCCTGTTGAACGATTGAATTTTCACAGAATGTTTTAGAGGAGTCATTCTTGAAGGCTATGTGTGCAGGAGATGTCAGCTGATCCAGCATCTCAAGCACTAGGTCACTGAACATGAAGAGGAGTTGGCTGGCGTGCATTGCAGTGGAGAATTGGCATACCTGGCCCAGGTGCCCTTTAGAGAGACAGTGTGCACCCCTAAGGAGTAGACTCCAGGCCAGACATGTGTAGGGAAGGTGGGTAACAGCTGCAGTAACCAAGGCAAAGGGTGCACACTGTCCGGGGCATCAACCCCTGAATTGGCAGTGTCAAACAGTTTTCAGATCCTTGAGCAGTTGAACAGTGTCTCTGAGGAATCAACGGGCCACCTCAAAGTCAGTCCCCAGAAAAAGAGAGGTAACAATATTGGGTGACTCAGTTGTTAGGGTGATTGAAGTACAGGTTTGCTCTAGAGACAAACAGTTTTGTACAATGTATTGCTTTCTGGCGCACAGATGGGATACCTCCCTGAAAGGATTGATAGATACTTGGGAAGACATGGGAAGAACAGGAGCTTTACCAAACAGTCAGCATGAGGTCAGGCGAAGGAGCTTGTGTTTTACTAACATGCCAGAATTCTATGAGGAAGCAAAAAAAATGATACAATCAGAGCGGTATGTATATTAATTATCTTGATTCCATACAAGAGGTTGGGCATCAAAAAAAAGAGGTGGGAGGTTCTGGGTGCTGTGTGTAGATTTAGCTAAAACACAGGAAGCAGATGGTGGTGTGAGAAACCTTATCAAAATCAGGTAAAGTTAAGAGTGTTCTCTCTCAAAGGTCAGTGTTAGGATTACTAATCCTTTAAAATATTTATAAATGATTTGCATAGGAATATATACTACAAGCTGGTTAAGTTTGCATATATACAAGCCAGGAAGATTGCAAGATAATCCAGAATCTGTTGAATCATTACAGAGGGATCTGGACAGCATACATGCTTGGGCAGATTTGTGACAGATGAAATGTAATATAAGTAAATGTAAATTATCACAAATAGGAAGTAAAAATGCTAGGATTGAATACACAATGCGAGGTCTGAAAATTTAAAGTACACCTTATCAAAAGGTCATAGTAGACTCGTCACTATCAACTTTCAGACAGCCATTAAGAAGGCTAACAGATTCTTAGGTTATATACAGGCAGCATGATGTGTAGAGTGCAGGTCAAAGGAAAACATCCTAATGCTTTATAACACACTAGTGTGGTCTCATCTGGAGTATGGTGTGCAGTTTTGGAACAGCAACTAGGCTGATTTCTCGAATATAGATGAGTTATGAGGAAATATTTAAACAACTGAGACATTTCAGTTTAATCAAAAGTAGATTAGGAGATGATGTGCTAAAATTATGAAAGGAATTAGTGCAGTGGATACAGGCTGTTCCCTGAAAATAAGTTTAACAAGAACAGGAGGACAAATTTGTAAACTTTGTTAAAGGTAAATTCACACAGAGAACCATAGACACATGGAATAAGTTACCAAGTACTGTGGTAGACAGTAGGAATTTAGGGACCTAAAAACTCAACGATGTTATTTTGGAGGATTTAAGTGGATAGGAGTTACAAGCTTTGTTGGGTGAATGCCCTGTTCTTGACTAAGTCTTTCTAATGTTCTAATTAAGCAATTAAGTGTTCGGCCAGGAGGCACTTGTATTGTCCAGTTGATCCATGAGTGTGGCATTTTTTTAAAATGTCAAACAGGTTACTCTTGTGTGCAGTGTTTTGTAAACAGTGACATATTGAATTGCAAATTGAATGTAAAGCAGAAAATGTGTTTAGAGGTTTGGATATTTTAGATGTGGTTTTGCTGTCAGATTCAATTACTGTGCTTTCTGTGTCATTTTGATATGTTAGCAATTAAGAAAAACTGTAATGGGTTTTTATGGTGGGACAGTGGTTGTGCTGCATTATCACAGTGAGAAGGCCGGGGTTCAAGTTTCTGCTCCTTACGTGGAGTTTCTCTTCATTGCACTGTACTTGTGGGTTTCCTCCAGGTTACCAGGTTTCCTACCACAGCCAAAAGACATGGAGATTAGGTGGACTGATGATGCTAAATTGACTTTCGGACAGATTGACAACCTGTCTAGGACTTTTCCTGCTGATGGCTGCTGTGAGATAGCCTACAGTTTGCATTTTACTCTGCTCTGGATAGACAAGTTTAATAAACAAATGGATGAATGTTTTATAGCAAATACTTATAAGCCGACATTTAAGCCAATAAATTATGTGCAAAATTGTAATTTATGGCATTTTTATGTTGTTTAGGTTTGTTTTAGCATATGTTGACACATTCGATTCAGCACAGTTCTTTAGATTTGCTGGTTCACACATTGGGTTGCTGGGACATATATTGGGTTTGCCTGGCATGTATACTGGTTGCATACTTTTCATTCACATTGCTGGCGCATACAATGCTTTTAGTACAACTCGATTAGTTTAACTGGCACCAATATCAATTTCCATACAACTTGATCGATTTGCTGGTGTACATATTGAAAAGTAATTTTACACATAGAAGAATTATGCTGCCTTTATGTGTATAAACAAAATACAGAAATGTAATTATGAAATTCATACATTGTGTATTTTTATCAGTGGAAAGAATGTACCCAAAAGAAATGTTGAGATACCAATGGGGCTGTTCTGTTTACTTCTTTTTAACAACTTAAAGCAGAACAGGGGCCTCATGCATAACACAAAGAATTCACACTATAACATGGCATACAGACAAAATCAGAAATGTGCTTACGCACAAAAAAATCCAGATGTATAAATCTGTGCAAACGGCAACTTCCACATTCTTCTGCTACATAAATCCTGGTCAGCGTGAAAAGTAACAAACGTGCATGTGCCTGTTGTCCCAACCCATCTCCTCCCAGAATTACGCCTCTTTGAATATGCAAATCAATATAAATAGCCCTTAAGCTCAGAGTTCTGTGAAAAGGCAATGGCAAAAGCACAGGGGGAAACAGAAGAATTTCAACCAATACCAAGTGGAGGCAAGGAAAAACGTACTATTTGTTGGTTTAAACAGTGGTATAAACAACAAAAGGAAGTTGATCGAGTGACATAGAGTGTCTGAGAAACTCGAAAGCTCAAGGTCACAAAGTTGCACAGTGCCCGAAATAAAAAAGAAGTCAAATATCAAAGTCGTCATGAAAAGGTGAGTCGTAGCCCACCGTGTGAGTGTCATATGAAAGCTTATTAGGGTACAGAGTAAAATAAATTGGCACACAGTGGGGAAAAAACCATGAAATGTCAACTTTAATCTCTAAATTTCCACTTTAATCATGTAGTTTATTTTGTCATTAAAGTAGAACATCATAAACTTCACCTTAAAATCATTTAATTTACTAGTTTCTCAAATCCCGTTGTAACTAAAGTAGCATGTTACATGCTTTGTTTTGTATTTGATCTTCTATGTGCTCTATGTGTGTGAATCACTACATGCTTCTTAAACCGGCTTTCTCTTCCTCTGACAGGACACAGAATCCATTACATTCATGATATTACAGCTCTCTGAAAAATTAAAATACTGAGATGTATACTTGATATCATTTTCATGATGATAGGAGTTAAAGCATGTTATTAAACATGGGAACATGGCAATGCAGTAATTATTCATGCCTAAGGATGCTTGCTGTGCCGTGCATGACCTTCAATGAAATAATTTATTGCAGCAATACTGTCTCTTTCAAACATACTAGTAACAACATGCAGTGAGAGTAATATGGAAAAAGATAATCCGCTGTGGCAACCCCTAACGGGAGCAGCTGAAAGGAGAAGAAGAAAGTTATGCCCCTTGTCACCGCTGCTGTTTGCGATTGCCATTGACCCACTGGCAATACATTGTCGAAATACTGATCAGATAAAGGGGATTAGCAGAGAAGGACTGGAACAGAAAATTTCATTATATGCAGATGATATGGTACTGTATATATCGGACCCAGAAAATTCTGTGCCTGCAGTCTTAGCAGCACTCAGAATTAATCTAAATAAAAGTTTACTCTTTCCAGTGAATTCTCAAGCATATTCAGTAATATTAGATTAGATACCCTACCTTTTATCATTGCAGAACAGTTTAAATACCTCGGGGTAAACATCACAAGTAAACATAAAGCTCTATATCAACAAAATTTCGCCGTCTGCATGGAAAAAATTAAACAAGACTTGCATAGATGGTCAACCCTTCATCTCACACTAGCTGGAAGAATTAACACTGTTAAGATGAATATTCTTCCTAAGCTCCTTTTTTATTTCAAAACATTTCAATATACATTAATAAATCATTCTTTAGGCAATTAGATTCAACAATAACCTCATTTATTTGGAATTCAAAACATCCACGAATCAAAAGAGCGACCCTACAAAGACAAAAGGCAGAAGACGGCATGGCTCTACCTAACTTCCAGTTTTATTACTGGGCAGCAAATATACAGGCGATAAGAACCTGGACACAAATAGAAGAACATACACAGGCTTGGTGCGCAATAGAAGTAAAATCCTGCAGTACTTCTTTGTATTCCTTGCTCTGTGCTCCAATAAACACACGTTATCGCAATATACAAATAACCCAATTGTGCTCCACTCACTTAGAATCTGGAACCAATGTAGAAAGCATTTTAAGACGGAGAAGCTTCTATCTGTGGCACCTCTGCAAGAGAACCACCTCTTTCAACCTTCACAAACATATGCAGTTTTTAATATCTGGAAAAAATTTGGAATTAACTTGCTTAGAGATCTTTATATAGACAAAGTCTTTGCATCCTATGAACAATTACATTCCAAATTTAACATTCCAGCTACACATTTCTTTCACTATCTTCAAATCAGGAACTTTGTTAAACAGAACCTTCCAGATTTTCCTCATCTTGCACCCTCATCCATACTGGAAAAAATATTGCTCAATCTCAAGGACTTAGACTCCATCTCTACAATATATAAAATCATTTTACAATCCCTCCTTTTCAAAGATCCAAGAGGACACTGGGAAAACGATCTCTCAATTAATATATCAGAAAAGGAGTGGAAAGTAGCAATGCAGAGAATTCACTCAAGCTCCATATGCGCAAAGCATACAATTATACAACTTAAAATTATATATCGAGCACATCTGTCTCGACTAAAACTCTTCAAAATGTTTCCAGGGCAAGATCCAACCTGCGAACGTTGCAACCAAGTCCCAGCCTCACTGGGTCACATGTTCTGGGCCTGCACCAAATTAACATTATTCTGGACAAAAAATTTTAATTACCTTTCAGACAGCCTTGAACTCAAAATCCCTCCTAACCCATTAACAGCTGTGTTTGGGGTTTTTTCAGAGGGGCTTAAAGTGGAGAAAGACAAACAAATTGTGATTGCATTCACTACTCTTTTGGCATGCAGACTTATTCTGATAAACTGGAAGAACCCAAACTCTCCTCTTATAAGTCAGTGGGAAACCAATGTGTTATATTATTTAAAATTGGAAAAAATCAAATACTCAGTTAGAGGATCCGTACAGACTTTTTTCAAAACATGGCAGGATCTAATCAGTAATATTTTAAAATAAGCTCATAAAGCACAGAGAATTTATTAATTTAGGTATGTTTACAAACTTTAAATTTCACGCCATTTGGCTTGCTCTCTCCCTCAGGGGTGGGGAGCGATCTGTTCTTAACTCAATTTTTCTTTTTGTAAAAAATTGATTGCTTTGTATGGATTGCAATAAAATTAATAAAAAGGAAAAAAAAAAAAGAAAGAAAGTTCAATGAGAGTAACAACGCTAAAGCAGCTATTGTACTTAGAATAGTTTGACCATTATGTGGACCACTATATTGTTACATGTTAATTATAATCAGATGCATTAAACTAATAAACAATATGCGGTTAATTTCAGTGTATTTATAAAGCCGAGCCAGTGATGTGGATCTAAAAAAGAAAGGGAAACCACCCTGGAACAGTAGCACTGCTTTAATGCTGGGTGCCGCCAGTCTGCAAAACAGAGCGAAGAACTTGCGTACGCCAGGGTATGAACTACCATGGAAATGTGTGTGGCTTTACGTTAAGTTTAGGTTTTATACATCGCGATTTGAATGTAGAAACGTTCGTACCCAACATTTTTGTGCATACGCACCATTTATACATGAGGCCCCAGGTGTTTGTTGTATTGTATTGTATTGAATAATTACTTTTAAAACGTATTACGTCATCAATGAACCCTGTTGTTTCCTGTTCGCACCACTTTAGTAATTTTACTTTGTTAATTTGTTTAATTTTTGTTAATTTTATTAATTAACAGAACAAAACAGTAAGTCATAAGTTTTATTTCTAAAATGAAACCTACTACATGTTCCTTAGACCCAGTACCAAGAAAATTAGTAAAAATCTCAATAGATAGTTTTGCAACATGCATTCTTAGTGTAAGAGCCATTTGTAAGTTTGTTAGGTTATGTTACAACAACAACAACATTTATTTATATAGCACATTTTCATACAAACAGTAGCTCAAAGTGCTTTACATAATAAAGAATAGAAAAATAAAAGACACAATAAGAAAATAAAATAAGTCAACATTAATTAACATAGAATAAGAGTAAGGTCCAATGGTCAGGGTGGACAGAAAAAACAAAAAAAAAACTGCAGACGGCTGGAGAAAAAAATAAAATCTGTAGGGATTCCAGACCATTAGACTGCCCAGTCCCCTCTGGGAATTCTACCAAACATAAATGAAACAGTCCTCTTTGGATTTAGGGTTCTCACGGAAGGACTTGAAAATGATGGTCACGTAGACTTCTGCCTTTTAATCCTTCCATCATTGTTGGAGCATCATGATGCTTTGAGTAGGTGGAGGTGGCGCAGGCCACCACCACAAAGAAACCGAAAAAAGAAACATAAGAGAGAGTAGGGGTCAGTACGGATTTTAGAGCCACCATGAATAGTTATTATGATGAATTGAGCATACAGAGTATCAGGATTAAGTTAAATTGAAGTTATAAAAAGGCCATGTTAAAGTAATATGTTTTCAGCAGTGTTTTAAAGTGCTCTACTGTACTAGCCTGACGAATTCCTATTGGCAGGCTATTCCAGATTCTAGGTGCATAGCAGCAGAAGGCCGCCTCACCACTTCTTTTAAGCTTTGTTCTTGGAATTCTAAGGAGACACTCATTTGAGGATCTAAGGTTACAATTTGGAATATAATGTGTCAGACATTCCGATATATAAGATGGGGCGAGATTATTTAAGGCTTTATAAACCATAAGCAGAATTTTAAAGTCAATCCTGAATGACACAGGTAACCAGTGTAGTGACATCAAAACTGGAGAAATGTGTTCGGATTTTCTTTTCCTAGTTAGGATTCTAGCAGCAGCATTCTGCACTAGTTGCAAACGATTTATGTCTTTTTTGGGTAGTCCTGAGAGGAGTGCGTTACAGTAATTAGTAATACAGTAATGTTAAATTGATAGAAGTATTTTCCTAGTTATGTTAAAACATTTGACTATATATTAGTGTAGAGGCAATGGAAGGTTCTATCATAACCTCTACAAGCTAAATTGTAAATTGAATATTCTAATTATTTCTTGTCATTGTGACTAGAGACTACTTCAGTCTATGAGCTGTCTTGCTGTTGGTAAGGCATGGAAAGCAAACTGTTTCAAACCAAGCTGAACATATTGAATGTACTGAAAATGTTGAGATGAAGACTACTGTGTAAGTTTGCCATAGAAACACAACTTTTAAGTATAGAAAGAAACTGAAGTTTAAAGACTGCAATGAAACTGAGAAGAATTTTTTATTTTTTTTCCCTTTTTTCTGTGTGTGTAATCATTTTTTTCTGAATCATTATGACTTTTATTTTTAGATTTTCACTAAACATTTGTAGAATTAACTTTATTGCACTGAGGAATTTCTTTTGTTACATATTTGACTCATGCTGAATTTTACCTTGCCAAATCAGTAGCTGCTTGATATTGGGAACCTGGAAAAGATGCTACTACACTTAAGTTTGAAACTGCCTGTTTAAGTTTGACATCAGTGACATCTGTAGCATCTTATTGCAGATGTTGAAGAACAGCAGCCTTATAAGGAAGTATAGTCGGCTCTGTTCTCTCTTACACAGAGCATCAGTATTGGCAGTCCAGTCCAATTTATCACCCAGCCGCACTCCCAGGTATTTATAGGTCTGCACCCTCTCCACACTGTCACCTCTGATGATCATGGGGTCCGTGAAGGGCCTGGGCCTCCTAAAATACACCACCAGCTCCTTGGTTTTGCCGGTGTTCAGTTGTAGGTGGTTTGAGGGTGTGGCACACCTGTGGCCTCAGGTGGAGAAGCAGCAGCCACTCCATGGTCTTCATCACATGTGAAGTCAGAGCAACAAACCGGAAGTCATTCAGCTCACTAGGACGTGATACCTTTTGGACTGGGGTGATGCAAGATGTTTTCCAAAGCCTCAGGACTCTGAGTGATCCACCACTTGAGGCTGTTAAAGACTGTACAGGGTGGGCCATTTATATGGATACACCTTAATAAAATGGGAATGGTTGGTGATATTAACTTCCTGTTTGTGGCACATTAGTATATGTGAGGGGGGAAACTTTTTAAGATGGGTGCTGACCATGGTGGCCATTTTGAAGTCGGCCATTTTGGATCCAGCTTTTGTTTTTTCAATAGGAAGAGGGTCATTTGACACATCAAACTTATTGGGAATTTCACAAGAAAAACAATGGTGTGCTTGGTTTTAATGTAACTTTATTCTTTCATGAGTTATTTACAAGTTTCTCTTTGTGTACAGCCATTGACATGTCGCAGAGGTTAACACGTGAGGAGCGGATAGAAATTGTGTTGATGTCTGGTGAATGCAGTAACCGGGTCATTGCAGCAGATTTTAATGCAAGACACCCTACGAGACCACACATCTCCCATGCTACAGTTAGCAAACTGCTTGCTAAGTTTCATGAAACTGGTTCAGTGTTGGATTTGCCAAAATGTGGATGCATGAAAACTGTCACTAATGAAGAAACATCAGTGGCTGTCCTAGCTTCATTCAGCAAGAGCCCACAGCGTAGCACTCGCCGCATGTCACTGGAGAGTGGTATTAGTCGAACATCCCTTCAGCAGATATTAGCTACTCACAAATGGCACCCTTACAAACTCCAGCTACTGCAGCATCTCAATGAGGATGACCCAGATCGGCGCTCTGAATTTGCAGAATGGGCAAAACAAAAACTGGAACAGGACCCTCAGTTTACACAGAAGATTTTGTTCAGTGATGAGGCAAACTTTTATGTGAATGGTGAAGTTAACAAACAAAACCACCGCTATTGCTCTGACACTAACCCACATTGGATAGATCCCTCCAAGACTGTTGGAACAAAAAAATTGATGGTATGGTGTGGTATATGGGGTACAAAGATAGTGGGGCCATTCTTCAGCAATGGAAACCTCAAGGCCACTGGATATGCGAAATTGCTACATGATGATGTGTTTCCCTTTTTATGCACTGAAGCTGGCACGTTCCCTGAGTTTTTCCAGCAAGATGGTGCACCACCACATTATGGGTGTCAGGTCCGAGCATTCCTAGATGTACAGTTTCCTGGAAAGTGGATTGGTCGTCGTGGGCCAGTTGAATGGCCCCCAAGGTCTCCCGATCTGACCCCCTTAGACTTTTATCTTTGGTGTCATCTGAAGGCAATTGTCTATGCTGTGAAGATACGAGATGTGCAGCACCTGAAACTACGGCTACTGAAAGCCTGTGCTAGCATTTCTCCTGCGGTGTTGCTATCAGTGTGTAAAGAGTGGGAGAAGAGGGTTGCATTGACAATCCAACACAATGGGCAGCACATTGAACACATTTTATAAGTGGTCAGAAACTTGTAAATAACTCATGAAAGAATAAAGTTACGTTAAAACCAAGCACACCATTGTTTTTCTTGTGAAATTCCCAATAAGTCTGATGTGTCAAATGACCCTCTTCCTATTGAAAAAACAAAAGTTGGATCCAAAATGGCCGACTTCCAAATGGCCACCATGGTCACCACCCATCTTGAAAAGTTTCCCCCCTCACATATACTAATGTGCCACAAACAGGAAGTTAATATCACCAACCATTCCCATTTTATTAAGGTGTATCCATATAAATGGCCCACCCTGTACACACCTGTCACTAGAAAAAGGTTACTTAGAAACCAGGAAGCGGCTTGAGAGTTATTATGGAAAATAGATACAGATAGCTGATGCATACTTGGACAAAGCAATGAAGTGGCCTCAAATAAAGTAGGATGTTCAAGCATCACTGAGAGACTATGCAGCTTTATCCGGGGATGCTGCCATCTAGTGTGCTGTCAGAGTAAAAAAAACCCAAGCGATATATTTTTCTTTCAAAGGGCTGTCATTCCATCCCTTACTGTTCTTCCTTTCTACTCTGCTCCCTTTCTTCTCCCCGGCCAGGAGAGTGGATGGTTCCTTGCCTGGATGGGAGACTTCTAACAGACAGATAAGCATCCCGGCCAGGGAGAAGAACTGAGAACTGTATTATATTATGATCACGTGACCCTAATGGTTCAATCACCTCTACGCCCTCAATTCTGTCTTAATTATTACAAAATACTAAATCCAGACAAGCTTCACCTCAAGTTGATACATGTTAAAAACAGTCACTGATTACTTTTAAAAACTCTTGTGCTTTGCCATTTGTAAGGTTATCCCAGTTAACCTCTTAACGCGCACACGTACCGGTCCCGGGACATAACAGCATTTTAAAAACGTTACAGTAATGTTTGCATGCCCATCTGCCATGCATCTCGACACCCTACCCATCAAATGAAACTTCAAAGTCTCGTCTTACCGATGATATAAACCATTTTGACACACAACAACCACAGCACTGACACTAAAGCCTTTTTTACAGAGAAGTACATACTTTTAAGAGTTGACTGTCCCTACCTTTGAAGACCCCCTGCAAGTCAAACATCAATATTTCCGAGCAGTATTGATCCCATTGTGTCCGTAAGGCTCCAGCGAATATAATCCAGTAAAACGATTTAGGTCCAAAACACACGATATATTCTCAAAGGGACAAAAACTCCAGAAAACGTTTCATAACTTGAGACCACCTACGTAATTTTTTTTCATTTATATTGCTCATATCAGACGTAATTTGTTTCTGTCGGCGATAACCATGCTACCGCATTAAACACGGAAGTGTTAGCTTCTGATCGACACCTAAGTTGGCCAATTACGACGGGTCTGGGGTTGACTGGCACCTCGTATAGCCAACGAGTGTCACAGACAGCTTGAAGGATGACGTATAGCTCCAAACCCTGGTAGAATCTACCAGTTTGATTGGACACTGTGACTGACACTCAAAACTTACAGCCAATGAGCAGCCGAGCATTTTGATATGTAACTTGCCATACTAACTTGTAAACAAAACGATCGGAGCTGCGTGAAGGTGGCATTTGTGCCAGTCTGCAGAGTTGGTGCGTGGTTGTTTATTGTGATTTCGCCAAGTTTTTCGCATTTTAAATATGAATAAAAGTAGAAGTTTAAACGTAAATAAACGCTCGATTAAATAATAGATGCATGTACGCGTGCGAAAGTATTCAACCGGCCCAGGAGACGTCTAATGGCAGAGAGCGACGTGCCACGCCCTTGTGCTTTCTGCTTGCTAGTGATTGCTGCCATCAAGTGGCACATGGAAAAACGCTGAGCTGTGTTGTAACAGTTTGTAAAAGAAATATATATAGTTTGTGTGCATTTTATAAAAAAAGTAAAAATAAAAATATAAATATATTTTTGGCCCATAAGACTTGTATTGACTATTTTTACATAGAAATGTGTATTTTTTATTGTTTTTATTATTTTTATAACTAATATAGTGACACTGTATGTAGATATAGATTCCTTTAGGTGTAAGCTTTCAGTAGAGCCCTCATTGATATATGTGGGTTGAAGCATTCAAAAGTTATTACACTTTTCCATATGTTCCAAAATGTGGATAATGGTCCCTCTAAAAAGCCCCTGGGCATGCCCACATAAAACTGGTGTAAAAATGTCATTTTTACAGGTATTCTTTTCAAATTTGAAATTTGAGTAGTCAACAAGTTATTCTGTTGGTACATAGTGTGTTTCTGTCCCCACCTACCTACTGCAGCTTTATTTTCCTTTATTTTCATAAAAAAGCTTAGGCGAGAACAAAAAAAAATCGTTTTTTTTTGTGAGTTCTAATGTGCATAACTTTTGATCAGTCACACCTACAGTGATTCTGACTACTAAGTGTGAAACTAGAGAATGTTACCTTTACAAAGAGACCAAACGTGTTTATACTCCAGATAGTTCAATAACAGCAATGATTCTAATTTTGAGGTCGAATTACAAGCGATTTAGCAAAAATGACCCCGCTTGATTAATATTTTAATAATTAAAGTCCCCATGACAACAATATGCCCCTGTAAACTTGCCTTTTTAGTATTGTGAAAAAGATGTATGTTGAAATTACACGCTCCTAAAATAAGGCCTCTTCCCCTAATGCTTTCCAGGCGATGGTACAGGTAATGTGCCTCATTTGGGACTCTGTGAGCAACCTTTCAACTGATAGTTTCTAGTTACAATACAATACAATACAAAACAATACAATTTATTTTTATATAGCCCAAAACAACACGATACGTGCTGCAATGGGCATTAACAGTCCCTGCTTATTATCAGCCACCACATCCTCCCCAGCAAATGGAAGAAACTTTGAGAAAGGCTTATAACATAAGCCTGCTGCAAGATGTGACATTATGACAATTGCCAGTTCAGTATATGACTTCCTTGGATTTTTAGCACAAGTTATACTGCTTACTAGGCTTATCTTAAGAGACCTGTCTAAGGAGAAACATTTAATGGATGAAGAACTGAAAGTTAGGTATGTCCAACAATGGAAAAAATAGATGAATTATTTGCAGCTACTTGTGGATTATAATGTAAGCAAGTGCATTAAACCCATAGGATTTGGACACATAAAGCCTGCACAAATGCATCATTTTGGAGATGCCTCTGAAGATGGTTGTCACACTGCTTCTTATCTTCTCCCAAATGACATAGACTACATTGTTCATTTTTAATGGGGAAATCAAGAGTGGCATCACTGAAACCTGTCACCAGAATTAACAGCCTCAAATAGTCAAAATAGATAAGATGTTAAAATGAGAACTTTGAATGCCCCTGCAAAAATCAACTTTTTGAACTGTAGCACCACAGCATTAAGGTACATTGCAAATGAAAGTTTTCACTTCAAAACTTTTGTTGCCAATAGACTCACAATGATAAGGGAGCAGTCAAAGTCCTTGCAGTGGAGATACACCACATCTGCTTTAAATCCAGCTCACTGCGTTAATAGGATCGGCCAGGCCATAGAAAGATTCATCAAATGTAAGACATCAATTCAAGGCCAAAACTTCCTACTAAAGCCAGAACATGAATAGCTAAAAAAACTGATGAAGGGGACCCAGAAAGATGATGCAGAAATCAAAGGCTGTGTATTAAATTCAACAAGTGTTGAAGAGAGAACTGAAGCCAAAAAGGAAATTATAGATTACTATTTGGAGTGACTAGGTATATTTCTTGCACTTGAAAAATGAAAGAACGGCATTACAATTTATGGTCAGTCAATGTGAATATGATCCAGAAAGACAAAAAACACTTATCACAGAACATATGAAGGAATATAGAATATAGATCCACAATGAGGTTAAAGCCACTTTCTTCAGAAGACATGTGAAACTCTGAAACAGAGCTTATACACCATAGTCAATTACAAGCTTATCCAGGAGAGATTCGTGTAAAGAAAAATAGCCAAATCTACAAACTAGACCAAGTCCTGCAAAATGGAATTGTAAAAGTCAGAGGCAGACTCAGCAAAGCTGCTATGCCAGAGAGAGCTAAACACCTTTTCAAGAATTCACATGTTACTTCTTTTATTTTGCATCGCTTCCACAAAGTAAATGGTCATTATAGATGTAACTATATGCTAGTAAAGTTGCATCAGAAATGTTGGATCCCTCAAACTAATTCAGTTATCAGAAAAATCCTTTCAAAGTGCATGAACTGTAGAAAATACAATGTAACTACTAGCAAAAAATAGCAGATTTGCCAGAAGATCATCTACTCCCTGACCAGCCTCCTTTTACCATTTTGTTATAAATGAATATTTTGGATCCTTTCAAGATAACAGAGGATGAATCTTAGTCAAGAGGTATGGAGAAATGCCCACTTGCCTAACAATAAGAGCTGAAGTTGCACACAGTTTTCTGTATCAATTTCATATGTTGCTTTCTTTGTAGAAGAGAACAAGTTAAAGTTATGCGCTTGGATAATGGGACAAACTTCATTGGTGGTGAAAAAGAGCTAGGAGAAGCAATCAAAGTTGTTGATCAGGACAAAAAAATCAACATGATTAAGAATGAAATTAAATGGATTTTCCACCTGTCATCAGCTTCACATCATGGTGGCGTATGGGAAAGACACATTAGAAGCACAAGAAAAGACCCAAGTACTTAACAATCATTAGACAATGAAAGTTTTCAAACAGTAATTTGTGAAATAGAATCTATCATCAACAGACCCCTCACAAAGTTATCAGATTACCTAAATGACTTGGAAGCACTGACACCCAATCAACACTGTTGCTCAAGACTCAACCCAGCATACCTCCAGGCCTTTTTGTAAAAATAACTAGTATAAACAAAGATGCTGGAAACAAGTTCAGTACATTGCTGATTTGTTTTAGAAAAGATGGACTAAAGACTATGGATAACACCAAAAAGAAATTTGAACCAGGAGACATTGTTTTGATAATAGGAATGGGATTGGAATCTGCAACCTCCCAGATCACAGTGCAAAGCCTTTGCTTCAGTATCACCATCCCTATTATCTGCCTTGCAGTTGGAAATTCATGGAGGGAAAACTGTTTCAAACCATACTGAGCGTATTGAACATATTGAACATACTGAACATATTGAAGTGAAACTTATGTATGTTTGCTATATAAAAGTAACAAAATTTTTATGTATAGAAAGGAAATGAAATTTAACATGAGAATGCTAAGACTGTAATGAAACAGAAAAGAAGCCTTTTTTCCTTTGATTCTGCATATGTAATATTGTGTGTTCAGATTTTTTTGTGATCTGGTCTTTTTAAATTTTCACTAAACGTTTATAAAACAAATTTTATTAGACTATAGAATGTGTTTTGTTATGTAATTGACTCATACTGAAGACACAACTACACATCACATTAAGTAGTTCAATGTTGAATGGTGCAGTTCCCAAACTAAAGTATCTGGTGTCAGACAGGGCTAGACCCACATATGTTTAATAATTATAGACCCATTTCAAATTTACTCTTTCTCTCTAAAATACTTGAAAAAGTAATTGCCACACAGCTTCAGTCTCACAATACATAGTGTATCACAATTTATTTGGAAAATTCCAGTCTGGCTTCACCTGTAGTCAGTAGTACAGAAACTGAACTAACCCACAATGTAAACAACATTCTGATATCCTCTAATGAAGGAAATTCCATAGCAATTATGTGCTTAGATTTAAGCGAAGATTCAATTTACAATGATGTCGACATTTTAAATCCCTGGAAATGGGTAAATTGATGTTAGATCAATTATTAAGGTATGGAGATGGGTGTAAACTGATTCATAGATACATATTCAGTTATTTGAAAACTACAGTATAAGGTCATTTGAGAATATTTAAATTGGAAATACAGGTATTTCGAATCATAATTTTTTTTTTTGGTTCCCTTTTCTGCATCACACTCCAGTCCAGTAGGTGGCAGTAATGCAACTTAAATTGTCTTGTCAACCACCATTCAACAACAAAAGAAGAAGAAGAAAACACAAAGGGTGGAGGCTTATTTTATAATATACATTTTACTACACATTATACTCACTACACAAAGCGCTCCGCAATTGCAGGTTAAGGGCCTTGCTCAAAGGGCCCAACAGAGCTAGGTCCGTTTTGGCAGTTATGGGATTCAAACCGGCATCCTTCCGATTGCCAGTCCAGAGCCACCACTCCACCAGATATCAAAGATGTCAGATATCAAAGTCGCCATGAAAAGGCGAGTTGTAGCCCACCGTCTGAGTGTCATATGAAAGCTTATTAGGGTACAGAGAAAAGAAAAATTAAATAGGGCCACAGTGGGAAAAAAGCTCGAAATGTCAACTTTAATTTCGAAATTTCCACTTTAATCATATAGTTTATTATGACATTAAAGTAGAACATCATAAACTTCATCTTAAAATCGTTTAATTTATTTGTTTCTCAAATCTCATTGTAACTAAAGTAGCATGTTAAATGCTTTGTTTTGTATTGTGGAACGAGCCTCGGACACAGACGGACGGACAACGTTTGGTCAACCAACACACACATTTATTTTACTCTAATATTTACAAGTTCAAGTGCACAACCCAGTGCTTACAGCACCAATCCCCCAAAGTCCAGGCCTCTCTCTCCAGTGCCTGCCTTCTTCTGGCCGCCTCCACTCCTCTCCAGCAAGACTCTTGTCCACCTCCTCTCGACTCCAGTCATTGAATGGAGGGAGGCGGCCCCTATTATGCATGCCTGGATGGGCTCCAGGTGCTTCATGACACTTCCCCGTTGACACTCCCCTGTGTGGCGGAAGTGCCGGCTGTGCAACCGGAACCACTCCGGGTGTCCCCGGTCTTCTTCCCCCCAGCACTTCCAGGTGAGGCAGAAGTACTAAGGTCCTGGGCTCGCCAGGCACTGGGGCGCCCCCTGGTGGTGACCACGGGCCCTTACAGGGTTGGGCTTCCAATGCAACCAGGGCGGTCGCCCCCTCATGCTCTGGAGGAAGCGCAAGCCCTCCTCTGGTCCTCTCGGGCATCCCGGCTGGTTACCACCTCCTGCGGCATGCCATAGTATGTGTTCTTCTATATGCTCTATGTGTGTGAATCACTATGTGTTTCTTAAATGGGCTTTCTCTTCCTCCGACAGGACACAGAATCCATTACATTCGTGATATTACAGTTCTCTGGATAATTTAAATATTGAGATGTATACTTGATACCATTTCAGTATTCATATCATATCAATTAAAGCATGTATTAAACATTGGAACACAGTGGCACAGTGATAGTGATGAACTGGTGCCCCATCCAGAGGTTGTTCCTGCCTCATGCAAGATGCTTGCTGCGCTCTGTGAGACCTTTGATAAAATAATTTATTGCAACAGTACTGTCTCTTTCAAACGTACTAATCTCCAATTCCTGTCCATCCTTTTCTTTCTCCAAGTACCCAATCGCCACACAATCAGCTCAGTGATAGTCGTTAAGCCATGTGTAAGCTTAGAACTCCGATTTTTAAAAATTTTTAAGGAACATTGAAATATCTTTGTAGTATAGTATTTTATCCATCTATCCTTCCAGTGTCGCTTCTCCTTGCTAGCGTTGCGACACCGTGTCCTCACAGGTTTAATTATTAAAAATATAGATTATTTAAATGATATTAACATTTTATCTGTTAAATGTAATAAACATATTTTGCTGCATTTCATCTTAACAATTATATTGTCATCATATGTAAATACGCCCTTTATAAAGTGGCACAGGTTATGCAATATTCTAACTGTATTACAAGTTTACAGTGAGGTAATTGTACTTATAAGTACAAACAGTTCTACAAGGAGCACTTGATAGACTGATTGATTGTGTGTATAGTTCTTGGGATGAAACTCTATCTGAACTGCGGGGTCAGTACAGGAAAGTCTCTTAAGCATTTGCCGTATGAGAGCAGTTCAAATAGGCAGCATGGTTGAGGCAGCATTTGCTAGATTCTGTATACTGATAATTCTCTTTCCGATCAGCTGCTGTAGAGCTGTGATTCCATACTCAGATACAGTGATATAAATACTCCAAGTGGTGCAGTGAGAGTAATATGGAGAAAGATGATCTGCTGTGGCAACCCCTAACGGGAGCAGTTGAAAAAAGAAGAAGGTGTAGTGAGAGTAACAATGCTAAAGCAGCTATGGTATTTGGAATAGTTTGACCATTCCGTGAACCATTATATTGTTGCAGGTTAATTACAATCAGATGCCTTAAACTAATAAAGAATATGCAGTTGATTTCAGTCTATATGATAAAGCCCGTCAGGGATGTGGATCTAAAAAAGAAAGTGAAACCACACTGGAACAAAAGCCCTGCTTTAATGCTGGGTGCTGCCAGTTTGCAAAACCGAGCGGAGAACTTGCATACGCCGGGGTTTGAGCTACCGTGAAAATGTGTGTGGCTTTACAGCAAGTGTAGGTTTTATATATCATTATTTGAGCGTGGAAATATGTTTTGTGCATACGCACCGTTTACATATGAGGCCCCTGGGCTATGAGATTATTTTTGACTTTCTCTTGTATGATTTTAATATCCACCATTGTTAACTAGCCATACTTTATCATTTAAATAATAGATAGATAGTATTGGTTTGCCATATATGTTTAATCAGTTCTACCTTGTTTTTGTGTGTTCTAACATATTTGCATTTGTATGTGTACCAGTTCTGCTTTTAGTAATTAATGTAATCTGTGTGCTTTTCAAAAAATAAGTTGCATTGTATTGCACTCCAAAAATGTCTCTTCTTTACTCTCATCTGTAAAGAAAATAAAATTCTTACTGGCATGTTCTTAATCTTAACCAAACCTGAAAATGTTGTGACAATCAAGAGTCCAAGACATCATAAAGGTTTGGGGCAGCCGCCCGTATATTTATAAGAAGCATGATGTGCATATAACAGAGTCCAAAACAGGAATGACTATAGTAGCCCAAGATGGAGGCTTTAAAGGCCTGTAGAGGACCTGATGTCATCAAAATGGCTAGAACCAGAAGTGATGTCAGCAAAGGGGCCAGCTTCGGGAGTGATGTCAACAAAGGAAACGGCTTCTGAAGTGATGTCGGCAAAGGTGCCAGCTTCGGAAGTGATGTCAGCAAAGGGACCTGCTCCCGAAGTGGTGTCTTCTGAGGCACCAGAACCTTGCAGGATTTCCCGGGAAAGGTCTGTAGGGAACTGAGAAAAACAGTCAGCACACTCTGCCACGCCCTGGTCAGATGTTTATCAGACCCTTTAGCTGCCTCCTACTTGCACGTGTGTGACAGTGTATATTTATGTTTAAATTCTTACTCCGTTATTTTGTTTCATTAATTGAAATGGCACTTACCTGCTTGGTTCAGTTACTCAGACAGATGATTTACAGTTTAAACATAAATAGCACAAATGATGATTGATGTCTAAACCCTCTTATATCTTGCTTAAATGAGGAATAGGAAATCAGAGTCAAACAATTTGCTATGGTTATTAAATGACAGGCAAGTCATCTGGTTTGGTCCCCCTATATTTTAATGTATAAGAAATCAGTTGATACATGTTTTATTTCAATCTTGTCTTTTGTAATATAAAAATAATAAACCTTCAGGGTTGATGAGTAAGTCCTCTTAGATTTGGTGTTCCCTAACATTTAATGTGGCAGTAAGGCATATGAAGTTAATTGAGACATGTTTCATATAATTCTATTCTCTCATAATATAAAAAGGATAAATCCTCACTTTAATGATTAGTTTGAACAGGAAATAAACAGGGGGTTCTTAGGTCAAGTGCTCAAACCAATCTGAGTTCACTCAATAAATGTTTATTCTCTGAAATACAGATAATACTCCCATAATAAGCAAAATTTGGTATTTTGGATTAACTTGGAGTGAATTAAGAAATAATAAAGTGGTGTTTAGGGACCAATAACATTATCCTAACATTTATGTTGTGGACATAATTTTTATTTTGCAGTATTAAACAACCAAAAAAAGGGGATTAAGAAAATACTTATTTCAATGCTGATCAAGTTCTTTAATTCAGAGTGTTCATGAGAAAAAATGGACTACCTTTGCCATAAGGGTCTTGTGAGACTGTTCCACATCCATGTCAGCCAGATGGAACATAAAGTGATTCCACCTTCCAGGTTCATCAGATCTAAGCACTAACAAATTGGGTCAAGGGGGGCGCTGTCTCTTTTCCCATCCACAGCTCCAGATGTCCAATGAGGACAACTGACCCCACCCTTTCCAGTCTGAGGACTATAAGACACTGCTGAGGGGGAGTGTCTCATTTGACTTCTAATAAGCATATTTTGTCTTGTTTGCATCATTGTGCACTCACTTATTTTTGCCTTGCCAGCACCATTATTAAAAGCGATGAACTTTTAAAAAATGTTGAAACCCCAAAATTTATTTTGGTCCTGTGTGTTCTCCTTGCTCAACCTCAGTACATACTTGTTAGGCACATAATTTCAGGAGATCATAAATTGTCATAGTTCCTTAACACATTCATAAATGTTTAGTTTTGATACTGATCTGGTCATTATTCAGAGTTGTCTTATGCAAAAAGTAAAATGATAAACACAAGCAGTGCTATGTCTAAATATCCTTATAAATATTTAGTTTGTAGAAAAACTTTACTTTCACTTGTTTGGCTGACACCTTTATCCAAATTGACTTACAACATTTATGATACAATTGGTTGCATTTCTTTATTCCAATTGGTGCCCAGGAAGGTCAAGTAATTCGCTCAGGGTTACACTCTATCAGTAGCAGGATTTGAACTCACAACCTCATGTTTTGAAGTGCAAAGCCATGACCACTCAAAAACACTACCAGTTAAATTAGTCTTGCTGATTTAAGATTTTAAATTCTATGAAGTTACTGAAGGACTCTGGAAAACCTGCTGTTTGACATGCAAAATCTACTGTATGTTGTGCCGTAATGCAATTTATATTAATCTCATTGAAATCAGTTGTCAAAACTGGATTAAACAGCACACTGTATGCTTACCAGAATTACTAAAGGATATACTTGGAGACTGAAAATGAATATTTGACAGTTTGTGTTGTATCATATGATGTATGTACTTTGTATCTTAACTACTGTATCTAATCTGTTTACTGTATATGTTGCATTTTAAAAATGATAAAGTGAAATGTGTCATGAGTAGAAGAACATATAGAGGAAAACTCTAGCTCAGAAGAAAGAACATCATGGTGTGTGTCAGGGTGGTTATCAGTATGTCACAAAAGTTTGAAAGACCATGAGAGCGAGAAAGAATAAGCTTACTGTATGTCTTAGGGTAATGTGTAACAGGCAGTGTTAACTGATCTGAATGAAGGGGATGACGTAAAATCATATTTTTTGATTTTTGAAAGATGTAACGCATGGCCACCGGCGGAGTGGGCGTACATTCTGGCACCCTATCTTCAGGGAGAAGCGCAGATGGCTTATTATGATCTTACTGAAGAGCAGGCCCACTAACTATGAAATTCTACAAAAGAAGGTATTCAAACTCTATGGTGTATCTGTGGCACAGCAGGCAAGAGAATGGCGAGAGTGGAAGTTTAATCCTCAGCGATCTGTCTGCACCCAGGTGTATGAGGTATGGGGCAAAGTGGGCTGATGGCTAAGGCCAGATGTAAATAGTGCCCATTGTATGGCCGAATTACTAATGGTAGAAACCTTCATTAATGCTCTCTCTGAACAACTCGCCCAGCAAGTCCGCAAACAAGAGGTAACCTCCATGGGCAACCTTATTGAGATTGTGGAAAGGCACTGAATGGTCTGCAAATCGGACGGGTCAGAACGGTTCTGTTGTCAATCCCGACATGTTTGTGTACCTTATTCTGAGCCCACCCATCCTTTTTCCGAAGTCTCTGCTCATAAAAAAGAAAAATCGAGCTACCCTCCACAGTGTTTCAAGTGTGGGGGGTGGGCCACAAGTTTACCGCTTGCCCTACTCCAGAGCCCATGGACTGTTCTCTAGGAAAGGGAGAGAGTTACTGTGCTGTGATCAACCATTTGTCTTTTCCATATACGGGAGTAGTAATCATTAATGGCTATAGAGTGATCACAATGTTTTGATTCTGGGAGTAATTGTTGCTCGCCGTTATGTTTTACCACAACAATGGTTAAATATTAAGATCGGTCTGAAATGTATTCACGGGGAAACTCATTATTACAAAGCCGCCTCATGTGTCATATCTGTGGAAAACGTAATGCAAAGCACGGTAATGGCTGTGATGCCTGATCCACCTTATCTATGATACTAGGGCGGGACTGGTCTAACAATAACAGCAGTAGAAACATTACTACTCCATTAATAAATGAGGGCTTGGTTATGGATGAGGAAGACACTAATCCAACTGCTTCCACGCCGTGTATTAGCTCCCTTAAGCCCATTACATCCATAGTATTAAACTGAGATAAAGGTCCTTTGGGCACTGTGAGAGGCACACCACCTCCCTTCAGAACAGTCTGAAACTCTGCCCCTTGAGGTCGCCCAAGATCCCATTCAGGAAGTAACATCACAATATAAATTTACACCCTCGTCGTTTAAAAGGGAACGATGATTCCTTGAAATTTGCAAGAAATGCAGTAGTTTCAGTAAACTGACATATGTCTGTAGATCCACCACCACGATTGCCCTATTTTGTTATTAAAAATGATTTATTGTATCAGGTGGTGGAGCATGAGGGTGAAAGATGAACATTGCTGTTAATTGTTTGATGTATTTTTTCATTACAATTTGACCAGTTTTGAGAACCAAGATTTTACGGGGCAAAACCCCAAACCTTTGCCAATTGTGATAAATAACATTCACAACAATCTCGGTTCTCAAAATTGGTCAAACTGTAATGAAAAAAATATATCAAACATTCAACCTCAACCATGGTGTTAGGCTCGTTTTCATACAGAGGACAAAATGTCTACAGGAAATGATGTGGCAGGAAGTTGGCAGAGACCGGAGGTGACATCATTATGGTGGGACTGGAAGTGATGTCATAAGTATTGGCCAGAAGTGCCGTCATCGCTGCAGGACTGGAAGTGACGTCATCTGCGGGAGATGGAAGTAGTAATGAATCTGTAGGAGTTGTTGTTTGCCGGAGCCCCTTTCGATTATTGGTATTGTTAATGGTAATTGTGTGTTATTATTTGTCCTCTTTGGTTCTGTAAAGGTAGAGAGAGAGATATCAATACTAGAATTCAACCCCCCGTCGGACAATCTATCACTCACCACCAGGCTTATTGACTGCCTCCTAAGCGCACGTGTGTGACATGACTCTCCCCTCAGCCCACTGGGTCGGGCGTCCTGAACCGAGAGGTCATAGGTCTGAGAGAGGGCGTCAGCGTTGGCCTAAAGAGAACCTTGGCGATAAGTGACCTGGAACCTGTAAGGTTGTAATTCCAGAAACCACCTGGTGACAGGAGGGTTCGACTCATGATTCAGGGGCATTCACTGTAAAGCGGCATGGTCCGTCATTAGAGTAAACTTCCATCCCAACAGGTAATATCTACAGTAAGTTGTGTCACAGCCCACTTAATAGCCAAAGCCTCACGTTCCACCGCTGCATTGGAACATTGCCTGGCACTCCTTTGAAGCCGACGGACGGATGGGAGATAACGTCATCCGATCCAGGAAAATCCTTCCAATGCAGCGACAAAAATGGCAGACTCTATACATGGGCCCGCACTCCTGAACTGGGTTCTTCTCTTTGCTTCCTTCATCTGTTATGCAGCATAAAACGTTATTAAAGAAAGCTAAGCTATTTCTCCTATTTCTTGATTTCTTACCGCCGTATCACTAAAGGAGGGATATCGCCTTTTTATATTATATCTATATAGTTTTGGGTTATGTAACATGCTGCAATTACAAAAGAACTTACTCCAACAAGGGAGCTAGTGCCCCCCTGCTGGATAAATATGTGTAAAGATAAACTTTCTAATACTTGTGTGAAATGTACTCTTAGCAAGTTTCCAAATGTGTTCTTGATGGACTAATTTTAAAATCCTCTGTACTAATTCTCTTCGTAATTTTAAACACTTCAATTGTGTCTACTTTTAATTATCTTTTGCTTAAACTGAAAAGGCTCAGTGCCTTGCGGTGTGTTGGCACCCTGCTCAGGATTTGTTTCCTGCCTTGCTCCCTATGCTGGCTGGGATTGGCTCTAGCAGACCCCCGTGACCCTGTAGTTAGGATTCAGCGGGTTTGAAAATGGATGGATGGATGGATGGATGGATGGAGGAAAAGGCTCAGCTCTTTTAATCCTTCTTCATAATTCATTACTTGTAGCCTTAGAATCAGCCCAGTCACTCTTCCTTGAAATTTTTCTAGCTACCACTGCTACATCCCTTTTATAGCTTGGAGATCAAAACTGTACACAGTACTCCAGGTGATTATGCCTCACCAGTGCATTATAAAGACTTAGCATAACCTCTTTGAGATTGTACAGTACACATTATGCTACATAACCTAGCATTATGTTAGTCTTCTTAATGGCTTCTGAACGCTGTCTGGAACTTGCTAGTGTAGTGTTCACTAGGACTCCTAAATCCTTCTTATAAGGTGTACTTTTGATTTTCAGACATCCCATTGCTTATTCAGACCTAACATGCTGAAGCCTGTATGCTGACCAAATCCCTGTAAAATGATTGAAAGGATTCCAGATTATCTGCCAATCAGCCTACAGTATTTTGGTATCATCTGCAAATGTAATTAGCTTATTACTTATATCTAAATCATTTATATATATATTAAAAATAGCAGCAGCCCTAGCACTGTGCCCTGTAGAACACCACTCTTAACATCAGCCAATTCTGACAAGGTTCCTCACATCATAACCCTCTGTTACAAGTGTCTGAGCCAATTTTTTCAACAAGCATCACCCTGAACTCCCACTTCTTTTAGTTTGATGCCCAACCTCTGATGTGGCACCTAATGAAATGTTTTCTGAAAGGTTCAGAAAAATAATACAATATGCTCCACTTTGATCATATTTTTTGTTGCTTCCACATAGAATTCCAGCATATTGGTAAAACATGATCTCCCTCTTCTGAACCCATGCTGACTGCTCAGCAAAACCCCTGTTCTTGCTATATGTTGCTCAATCTTATCCTTAATAATTCCTTTCCTTAATTTTCCTGTGATGCAGGTTAAGCTTAGTTGCCTATACTTGCTTGGATCTGCTCGATCACCTTTTTTAAGTAATATAATAATATTTGCTCTTTTCCAGTAATTCAAAATTTCCCCAGTGCACAGTGACTTTCTAAAAATAATCGTCATGGGTATAAATATGTACTGTGAACACCAGGGGGCACATAGCTTCCCCAGCACCTGGCACAACAGAGGCACACGTCTCAGCACAACATAAGAGTGGGAAATGTTTTTGTTTCATTTCCCACCTATGCTGCACAGTGCAATAAGAACCAAACCATACATGGTCCTTTTTCCTCATTTCTCTCTCTCTCTTTTCCACCACCACTCCTTTCTCAAGCTTTGTCCACTTTCTTGTGACTCTGGCTCTCACAGTAGAGGTAGCTGGTTCCTTTTATAGAGCATCGAGAAGTGCTTCTGGCTGATGTGAGTGAACCAACAGAAGACCAACTAAGTCAAGGCCTCAAATGCAAACCAATTTCCCTCCAACCAGTTGCTTAATTAGGCAGAGTCTTGTTAATTAAACCTGTTCTTTAATTCCGTGGCTTGTTGCTGCTCTCGTGGTGCAATAGCAGACATTTCCGAAGTTGTTTTATCTTTTCTAAGAGCACTGGTAAAATATTTTGGGGACTTGAGCAAATCAACATTCCTGAGACCTTCACCTAAGATTATTTTCAAATATTGAACGATCCACAATGTTGGTTATGTTTTGCTGGTCATGTTTTGGTTGATTTTGTATCTCATTATTGTTTGGCTGCTAATAAAGGAAAATTAAGGCGTAAGAGTCTTCAGGAGCAAGCCAAATAAACTGAATTCAAAAGAAGTTAATTAGGAGCAAAAACATGTCACTAATTAAGAAAAGGGTTCAAATGAAAACCTGCAGCCACTCGGGCCCTCCAGGACCAGAGTTGGGGACCCCTGTTGTAGCAGTATGTCTGGGTGTGGTGGCAGTCCTGCTAGGGAGGGCTCAGCCATTCCTCTTAAACCTAAAGCAGTGGCCAGGGGCCCTGGCAGTGCTGAGCTTCCTTGCTCCAGCTGTAGCAAGCCGGGGGGCTGCCATCTGTCATCCCAGTCAGGTAAGAGTCTGAGCTATCTATCACAGTACTCGCTAACCTCCTTAAGAACTTGAGGGCAACTATTATCTGGTCCTTGAGGTTTGTTTGATTTCCATCTATTTATTCTAAGCAGTACTTCAATTACTACAATTGAACTACAATTTCTAAATAACTCATTATCTCATTAGTAGTCCCATTTCCCCCTGGGAGGTTATCTACTTCATCACTTGTGAAAAATACAAATTTAGAGCATCTTCTATTTCACTGTCTGTATTTTTTAATCCCCCCTTACTATACCTGATGCACTTCACTTCCCCCTTGACTGTTCTTTTACTACTAAAATGTTGTAAGAATCCCTTTGGGTCACCTGTCACCTTATGTGCTATATTCCTCTCTAACTGCCTTTTAGGTTCCCTAATATCTTTCTTAATGCTTGCTCTCATGTACTCATATTCCCTGCGATACAATGGAGTTATAAGTCTTATATGCTTTATACAGCTGATTTTTTCTTTGCAGCTTCTTTTTTAACTCTTTATTAACCCACAGTTTAAATTTCCTACTAATTTTGTATTTGATAATGCATCCATTCTGCATAACATTGTCACACGTGTATTTGGGAGAAGGTTGATAGGCTCAAATAATGTTGTTTCTCAACTGGACCAAGTGTTAGTGCTGTCATCTAACCCCTCTCCTATTGTTCCTCTGCAGAATAGCAGAAGAACCAACCAAACAGTGATGCAATTTGCAACCTTTTCTGATGATATCTTTCCTCTCAAAACCCACCTACCAAAGACATCAGTTCCTCTTCCAGCCACCCTGGACCATCCCCTTCCTGTCACCACCATATAAATGCATGTGTTTTCCCTTCTGTACTCAGTTCTGTTTTGAACTGTTTTGTAACCATTTGTTTTTTTGCTGCATTTTTCAGTATATGTGGTGACCATCTCCAAAACTTTTTGAGTCTCCTACTCTCCTTATTTACAACATATAAAAAATTTTAAACCTGTTTTACTGCTTTTCATGTGTCTGCACATTTAAATGCTTGACTTTGCAGCATCTGCTCACAACAATTTTAGTCTTTCCATCCTCACTTTTCCAAAACACTGAGAATTGTATTATATTATGGTCACTTGATACTAGTAGTTCAATCACCTTACACACTCAATTTTATCATAATTAGATTAGATTAGATACTTTATTAATCCCAAGGGGATATTCACATGCATACAACAGCAGAAACATAAAAATGGTCTTGTCCATTATGGGAAGCGGAACTCCATTAGTGGCAGTGTTCTTTTTTCTCTTATTTTTTATCATCCCGAGATATCCTGTATATACTCAACCCAAGAGGGTTCATTTACAGTATATGCAAACTTATATAAACATGACCGTCAGGAAAGGGGCTCAGAAAAAAATGGATAAGAAATCTAAAGTTTCATACAAGCCTAGACAGGCATCAAGTCCAAGCTCAAGGTACAGCCTTTCAAAGACTGACCTGAAACAGGCAGGGGAAAGTGCAGATTTCCCAGGACCTGGCGCCGCTTCATCGTCTCCAGCCGAGAGCAAAACTGGGACTGAATGTACAAGTCAGGTCACAATAACTCGTCAGTTCCACAAGATTAATTGCAACTAAAAATGGCCTTGCCTTTTTTGACTTTAACTGGGCATGACACTTGACCTGTGGTGCATGAAGACTGAAATGATCTGTTTGAACTGAAGGTAATGATTGCTCAACATCCTGAATCATAGCATCTCTTCCCGCATGGTCCAATGGCCAATGCCATAGTTCAAGACATACGGTGTAGTATGGATGGACCAGAAGGAGAATTTTGGACAGGGAGTGGGAGTGAAACTTTAAGGCAATGTGGTTGTCCAGAGGCTGTCAGAACAGTAATTGTGTCATCCGAGGCAGGGACCTTAGCCAGAGAAAGAGTAGAGCGTGGAGCGCCAGTGTCAACTAGAAAAATAGTCTTTGTCCATTAACATGCAGAGATAAAAGAGGATCATCCTCAGGATCCACAGTCAAGAAGGGAAACATGGAGTGGCTAGAGGTCCCTGAAAATTCCTAGGGCCAGCCTTGGTTTCGGGAAACCGGTGTAAATTCATCTCCGGGGTAGTCAAAAGAGGCTTAATCTGACGATTTGGACAGTCTCTTTTATAATGGCCTGGCTGACCACAATTATAGCAATAGTAAGGAGTGGGGAGCTGTTGTTGTTGAGAAGGGTCTTGCAAAGAGGTAAAACCACCTCGACCCGCGCGTCCTCTTCCTCGGGAGCCTCCCCGGGCACCGCGTGGACCGGTGAAGCCTCCTCGTCCACCAGTGTAGTAATTTAGTTGCGCAGCCACCAACTTAGCTTGGGTCTGTTCTTGCTTGTGCAATGTCTGCCTTTCAGCATGTTCAGCATGTCGCAACCTCTTCAAAGGCAGCGATTCCCAGCCAATGCATGAGATACGGACTTTAGATTGATGTCTGAACGGAGACCGGAGACAAAGGAGCACGGCTGCACGACGTTGGTCCTCAGCCCGCTCTATGCCCGAATGGGTAGCCATCAAATCTCGAATCCTAAGTCCCCATTCCTCCACAGTCTCATCTTTTTTCTGTTTTGCAGCAGAAATCAAAGCCCAGTCAGTGCCCTTTTTATACTTGTCATCTAAATTCGCTTTCAGTAGACCACTGAGTTTGAAAATCTGCATCTCCATTCTGACCATCTCCTCGATGGAAGGTCTCACGCCAAGTCCACGGTTGTCCATTATTATCAGTGCCATGATTAACAGAAGCCCAAGTTGGACCCAATTTCTACGAAGGACCTGTGTCCATTCAGCAGCGTTTGGTTTATACATGCTGTCCAACTGTTCTAATTGTTCAATAAATTTCAGTCCCCCTCCTTTTAGGGTCAACTAAGGAGCTGACCACCTCTTTTAGCTCACTTAAGTCCCAAATATGGGAAATGGAAATTGTCAAGGGATTCTGGTCACCAGTAGGTTGATTGGGATTATGCGGGGATTAGGGATCTGCATTAATGGGAAAGAAGTAGATGGAGGGAACTCGGGGTCAGGGGCAGTGGGGGAAAGTGGAACAGAGGATTTAAACACATGGGGTCGGTCATCGTGTAAGGGATTGAAAGGTGCCTGTGTCTTAGCCTGTCTTCGGGTGGTAACTCCCTTGTGTCCGATAAGGGGCTCGGGTTTTATTTCTAGTGGTTCTCCCTCTACCTCCTCTTCCCCTTCTGAACCTCCTGGAGAATCATAGGGTGGAGGTTCGGGAGCCTGAGTCCCAGAACCATAGAATATAGGGTATAGACGTTTCTTTCTCTTTTAGAATGGGTGTCAGGTGGTTGGGCTGTTTGTAAAACTAAAAGCAATTCATCTTTTCTTTTCTGGCCTTAACTTCATTGGCTCTCAGAACCTCATTCTGTCTAGTGATCGCCTCTAAATTTCGATCTTTTATAACCAATTCCCATCTATCAAACATATCCATGCGATCACGGACCTCCCTTGCAACAACCAATATTTTCCTTATTTCCTGAATCTCACTCAGTATCACGGTGCCTTCTAATGGCCAACCCACCGCTCTGTTTATTCCACTTCTTACATGCCTTTTTAAAATCTAAGCCTGTCTTTTCTCAATTAGTTTCCTAGGTGACCCATTTTTCCATGACGTCTGTTGATCCTCGAAAACAGTCCTTCCAGTATAAACTTAGACCCTTAGACCCATCAGACCCCTGCTTAACTTTTTTACTACTAGCGGAACCCATTTTCTTTTATTGTCCTAGTTTCTTCCCCTGAAACTATATCTTTTATTTTCTAGTTTCTTTTCCTGAAACTATATTCAGTGTACACTGTTCTTTTCCTACTCGATTTCCTTTTCTCTTAAATTACCTAACTGTTAACCGTCTTTGTCCGTGACTGACCTTTGACGGGCAATGGGCTCTTTACCTTAGGTGTGCCACGCACCTTTTAACCGTCCCAATGCCTATCCCACTAATATCCCAGTTCGGACTCCTACATCCTTTCCCAACAGTTAATTAAAAACCTCGAGTAGATAATTAATATCCTGGGCGCTAGTGTCAGTTTAAAAACTGTCAGTTACTTATCACTCTTATCATACCCACCACCAAGGAAACCCCGGCGGTACTTACCTAGTCTAGGCATTTAGTCTGGTGCGCAGCAGAGTACTCCACTCGGAGTCAGGAGGAGACCGGGACTTCTCACTCAGAAGCCGTCCTAGGACAGGACAGTCCTAACTTTTATCGGAGCTGTTTACTCTGCTGCGGTGCACACAGTAGCGCAGTCTGCTTCAAAGAAGACAGATCCATAAGGCGGGTACCGATCAAGGAGTCAGCCGATCGTCCTGCCCGCGTTGGCCAAAAACTGTGGGCGATTCTTCTTTTATTCATTATTTCCCGGACAGAGTAGGAGTCTCACACCAGATAAAATTAATCAGTAATATACACTTTATTGCACCTAGACTAGAGAAGCCCTCGTACAGGAAATTCTTTGCTCTTTTATAGCTTACAGAGTTGAGCAAAATGACATTATTATACCAAAAATAGAGGTACATATTTCTTACTGCTGACAAAATAAAAAGAAGAAGTTACCTTATTTTTTGACTTTAACTGGGCATGACACTTGACCTGTGGTGCATGAAGACTGAAATGATCTGTTTGAACTTGACCTGTGGTGCATGAAGACTGAAATGATCTGTTTGAACTGAAGGTAATGATTGCCGCAATGGCCAATGCCATAGTTCAAGACATAAAGGAGCTCAAGAAAGATATAAAAAAAGAAATAATTGATATAAGGAAGGAAATAAATGAAATAAGGAAAAGTGATATAAATGATATAAGGAAAGAAATAAAGGACATACACAAGACAAACGAAAGGCTGATTTAGGATATTGAAGACCAGGAAAAATGTTTAAATAATCGCTTTGAGGCAGCCTTTAAAGGTATGCTAGAAAAAGGAAAAAATTCAGGAAAATGCGTATAAGTTTGAGAATAAACTGAGACCACTTGGTGCTCAATTGGAAGACGCTAAGCACACATTTACGACTCAAATTAATATAACTGAACAACTGCCATCTATCGCTGACAGAAAAGCAACGGTTGCAAATTCCGAATGCAAAGTACTCAGAGACAGACTTGTTGCACTGGAAGAAGATGCCGAAGAAATAATATTAGAACTGAGGGTCTCCCTGAGAATCGTGAAAGTTCAAACTCAGTGAAATTTGTAGCTGAACTATTCTATAAAATAATGGGAGAGGACTTTAAATCAGACACAGAGATAGCAACAGCTTACCACATATGGGGATCAGATACCTTTTAACCTAGGACTCTTATCGTACGTTTTGAAATGTTTCAATCTAAACCACATATGTTAAATCTCAGACAGAAACATGAGATTATATTTGAAGATAACCACATTCATATTTTCCCTGATTTCCCATCCTCAACAGCTGCTAAATGTGCCACTTTTTACAACATTAAACAGCTCTTACGGAAAGCTGAGATCAGATATAGCCTCTTGTATCCTGCCAAACTGAAAGTGGACATTCAAGGAAAGCTCTACTTTTTTACTTCTTCGGAGGAAGCAGAAAAAGAGCTAAGAAAACTGATCCCAACACTTTTTTGAAATACGATCGTGAGTCCCATCCTGTCCTGGCATGGCAAAGACCATCTTGCCAGCTCTTTGATCCGCTTGCAATGATACTGGTACCGTAATTATACATCCTTTTCCCTTCTCTGCCACTTTTTGTTTACGCTTTAATTACAATTATATGCATATGTGTATGTATGTGTAAATTTAGTATTACTTTTTTTTAAATATTTTTTAAGGAGGCTTTTTAACATCATACCCTTGGTTTATTGTATTAGGGCTGTCACACACGTGCAAATAGGAACGAATTGAATGGACCAAGTGGAGGTGATTACAGGGAGAGGCGGGGTGCTCTAAACCTGTTTCTGTTAATTCTGCAGATCAAATACGGGAAAACCTGCCTGATTCGACGTCACTTCTGGTTCCGGCTCCCAGACTGACGTCACTTCCGGCTCCGGCTCCCAGATTGAAGTCACTTCCGGGTTACAGACTATAAATCCTCCATATTGCCAAACCAAGTTCAGTTCATATTGGGAACTCAAACAAGCAACATCAGTTGTGCACTTTAAATCCTTTTGCAGCTAGGAACAATATACAGGTGGCTGCCCCAAACCTTTTGTAGTGTGTTGAGACTTGTTATTTCACAGGGCTTACTATACTTATCTAGGGCTACTGTTTAACATCATTCCCTGGGTTTACTCTCTCAAGACTGTTTAAGATTATATTTTATGCTTATAGTATTTAGACTGTATTGTCAATTGATATTTCTATTTTAATTCTCAAAACCCTGCTGCTAGGTGGCTTGTTTTGTATTGTATGTGGTCTATCTCTAGGTATGTCAGAGGACTGGAACTTTGTGAAGTGTTGTCCAGCCTCACATGTGGAGGCAAAATGAGGGGCCAGGGGAACAAGGGGGGGAGAAAAAGAGAGCAAGCTATCTCTAATCTGTCCTTCTAATCCTCATAATTATAAGTGCCAACGTAACAATAGGCATCATGGCAATAAATCCTGGGAAAATTGGAAATTAAGGCCAAAGCTTTCTTATCTTAAGTTATGACTACAAAATGACAACAAAAGTTCAGAAGCAATATCTCCATGACTGAACAGTTAACTTTGTGAGCTGGAATGTTAAAGTTCTGAATCACAAATTAAAGAGAACTAGCCGAAGCCCACCGTAGCATACGGTGGTGTAAGAATAGGAACGGAAAATGGTATGAAAGGAATTCAGTATAACAAAGGCTTCGGAAACCACCGTCACAGTATAATGAAAATAGCAAGGAGCGAAACCAATGCCAATGGTCGAGAGAGTACCTTCCTGTAGCAGGCTACGGAAAACATAGACATATATAGATAGATGCCGCATTCACTTCACTATGTTGCCCAGTCGACACGATAAGTCAGCCTGTCCGCCCTATTGCGAGTGGTAAAAGTGCCATTTAAACTAATACAGGTAGACGTGGAAACCGGGTTTTCTGATGAAAAAACAATAACGTTTTAAACAGTATCGTTTACATACAACAGATTTTGCCGAATCGTTTACATGCAATTATTTATATCCATTTATACACTAAATGCATGCGTAGCTCATGGTCTTAGAGTTGGTGGGCGGGGCTCTGTGAGTTGGCAGGCGTGGCTCTCTGTCTTGCTTGCCCTTAGTTAGAGTTGGCGGGCGGGGCTCTGTGAGTTGGCGATCGTGGCTCTCTGTCTTGCGTGCGGTGTAAAGTCAACGTGGCTCAGAGGTGCATGTGGAGTTTTGCACAGATGAAAGCGACTGAGGCTGTGTTTGGTTAGTTGTTGCATACCTCAACAGTGACGCTGGACTCGGGAGGACAGTTGCGTGGCTGTGTCGTGCATATCCCATGACACGGTAGGAGGGTTAGAGTTGGCAGGCGGGCTCTGTTAAGCTTATCCCATGGTCTTAGGGTTGGCGGGCGGGGCTCTGTCTTGCTTGCGTTCACTGTCTTGCGTGCCCTCAGTGTCTTGCTTGCGCTCAGTAATTTATTTAACTGTAAAGTGATTTTGATATCATATTTGCATCCATTCCCAATGTGAACACTCATAAAACTATAATGGCTAGGGAGTTTAATTCTGTTTTAAATACAGACCTAGATAGGTCTCCTGCCACAGGGGCGATGACAACTAACACTGCAAAGACAATTACACAGTGTATAAATGATCACAACTTATCAGACCCATGGAGATTAATAAACCCAAACTCAAGTGCATATTCCATCTACTCACCAGTGCATCAAAGCTAGTCAAGATTTGATTATTTCTTTGTAGATAACGATTTCTTGCCTACAATTAAATTTTGTAAATACGACGTTATTGTTATCTCCGACCATTCCCCTTTGTTCGTGAAGTTAAAATCAGTATTCCCCACATACTCATCTTGCAGCTTGCATCTTAACCCACTTTTATTAGCAGAAGAGAACTGTACAAAATTTATATCCAAGCAAACAGATTTTTTTTTGCAACAAATACAGGGGGAATCCCTGAAAGCTTTCTTAAGAGGATAGTTTATCTCATATCTTTCCCACAGAAGTAAATTGGAAACCAAGAAGGTATCAGAGCTAATCAGTGAAATTACTAGAATAGATCAAAAACATGCCAGGAGCTTCATGCATAATGGCGTGCGTAGAATTCACACTAAAACCTGGTGTAAGGACAAAAATGGAAATGTTCGTACGCACAAAAAAATAGAGATGCATATATCTGTGCGGTCGCCAACTTTACCGTTCTTCTGCGCCATAAATCCCAGTCAGCATGAAAAGCAACGTACGTGCATGCGCCTACTGTCATTTCCCAAACTTCTCCCAGAATTACGCCTCTTTAAATATGCAAATCAATACAAATAGCCCTTAAGCTCAGCATTCTATGAAAAGAAATGGCAAAAGCACAGGGGGTAAATAGAAGAATTTCAGTGAATACCAAGTGGAGGCAAGGAAAAACATACTATTTGTTGGTTTAAACACTGGTATAAACAACAAAAGGAAGCTGATCGAGTGACATAGAGTTTCGGAGAAACTCGAAAGCTCAAGTTCACAAAGTCGCACAGTGCCCCAAATAAAAAAGATGTTGTCAGATATCAAAGTCGCCATGAAAAGGTGAGTTGTAGCCCACCGTGTGAGTGTCATATGAAAGCTTATTAGGGTACAGAGAAAAGAAAAATTAAATAGGGCCAAAGTGGGAAAAAAGTTTGAAATGTCAACTTTAATTTCGAAATTTCCACTTTAATCACATAGTTTTATTATTAAAGTAGAACATCATAACCATTGTAACTAAAGTAGCACGTTAAATGCTTTGTTTTGTATTTGATCTTCTATGTGCTCTATGTGTGTGAATCACTATGTGCTTCTTAAACAGCTTTTCTCTTCCTCCAACAAGACACAGAATCCATTACATTCATGATATTACAGCTCTCAGAATAATTAAAATACTGAGATGTATTCTTGATATCATTTTCATGATGATAGGAGTTAAAGCATGTTATTAAACATGGGAACACGGTAGGACAGTGATTATTCATGCCTCACGCAAGATGCTTGCTGTGCCCTTCGATGAAATAATTTATTGCAGCAGTACTGTCTTTCAAACGTACTTACCCCCAATTCCTGTCCTTACCTTTCTTTCTCTAAATACCCAATCACCACACAATCAGCTCTGTAATAGATGTTAATCTTAGAAATGCCAATTCTTCAAAACTTTTAAGGAACATTGAAATATCTTCGTAGTATATGTTTAATTATTCTATCCATCTATCCTTCTAGTGTTGTGCCAGCCCCAGGAAGAATACAGCGTGAGGCAAGAACAATCCATGAATAGAGTGCCAGCTCCTTGCTAGCGCTGCAGCATGTGTCCTCACATGTTTAATTATTAACAATATAGATTATTTAAATTAAGTTAAAGTTTTATCTGTATAATATAATAAACATATTTTGCTGCATTTCAACGTAAAAATGATATCGTCATCATATGTAGATACAAATTTTATAAAGTGGCTCAGGTTGTGCAATATTATAACTGTATCACAAGTTTACACTGAGGTGATTGTACTAATAAGTACAAACAGTTCTACAAGGAGCACTTGATGGACTGATTGAGTGCGTTTATAGTTCTTGGGGTGAAAGTGTTTCTGAATCGTGAGGAAAGGCTCTGAAGCATTTGTCGTATGAAAGCAGTTCAATAGACAGCATGGCTGAGGAAGTTTGTGTTTGATGCTGTATACCGATAATTCTTTTTCGAATCAGCTGCTGTAGAGCTGTGATTCCTGTGGACGCTAAACTTGAAAACAACGGAAGACAAAAAACAATTTAAAATAAAAAACAATTTCTTTATTCTTGGTGAGAGGAGGCTACAGGACCTCACGTTCTAGTGTGCTACAGACCGTCAGCCTGCCAGCAGCCTTCCAGCAGGAAAAGAGAGACTTCCTTAAATACTGAAGTTCTTAGAAAAGAATAAAAAACATAGCAGTTCATCTTGAGGTTATTACATGGATTGCTGTAGCCCCTGTCCACATCCTGAATTTGTACATGCAGAGAAAATACAGTGTTTTTTGCAGATATAAAGTGGTTAGTATTTTCAAAATGTTAAGAAATACACTTCTGGTAACTTACACGTACATAAGACCAGTTATAGCAAGTTTTGTCGGTTATAGGGCGCATGCAACTCAGCAGTTTTAGACAATCTCACTTCCTTATACTTTCTTTGCACGCACATTGCTTATAAAATATCAAGGATTACATTTGTTTAGTTAGCTTAGCACATTCTTATTTAATACATAAGTGTCATGACTGATTTATAATATCACAGGATGTTCTGTTAGTATCAAGGTAAGCATTTTCTCATAAAGGAATGCAAGTTAGTCTAATAATTCTGTGCATAAGCTTAATTCTTTTTCTATTCAAATGAAGAACAAATCATATAGAAGTAAAAATCATTTAGCTCTCTGCAGCATGCTTAATACAAAATACAGCCTTGGTATTGTGAGTTAAATACTTCTAATCATTTCAGTTAATAACATTTTTTTCTTTCTCAGTTCCCCCCTTTGCACATTAAATGTGCATATTAAATAATCAGACCCAGTTATCGGGAGGAGTATCATCATATTCAAAAGGGGGTGTAGGTTCTGGGAGCAAAGGGTTGTAATAGGGAGGAGAATAGCTGCAACACACAAGAGAGACCTGCAGGGTGCAATAGGTCGGTTAAGGGAAAAGGGGTCATGGCCAGATGTGGTCTGGCCAAGGCACAGGCATAGCAATTTGATTGGTTCACCTCTTTAGCAGAGTAGAACACCCATTGAAGCTATCGGTTCTGGTCCCCATAATCAGTCTCAACTGCGGAGTGCGATGGAGTGTCATCAGGAAGGACAGTAGCTGAGGAGGTCAGGGAGCTAGAAGAGACAGAATCGAGGCTTGGCGCTGTGACTCGAATAATGAATTTCCCAAGGGGATCTCTTCCAGAAATGTGTGCCCCTAATATGTAAACACCCTCATCATAGAGTGATGGATCTCTTAAAGTGATGATTAACAGGTTACAGTTATCATGTGAACATGTTCTGCTAGTATGTCCCTTAAATGATAGAGAACCTTGTTTTGAGATCATGTTGCTGAGCCTTCCAGGGCTGATAACCCCAGTCATAGGTACCTGTATTTGAAAATACCCACTGCCATTTTCGCAATTACTGCCATAATGAGTGGAGACAGAAGTCACACACACATATTTTTTGGGCCTAGTCCATTGTTCATGTCTTCTGGTTCCACAAGGAGCGATGGTACAAAAGTCAAGCTGGAGTGAGGTGGTCATCCCTACTTGGAATGTTAGTGTGGAAAGGTCCCCATAAGTTTGTTCTCCCGTGTTCAAGGTGACAGAAAAAGCTATTAATAACAGCACTAAGAATGCCATTTTTTGCAATGTGAGACATGGACCCAGGCAGGAAGTCCTTTGACTTTAACGCCGTGAGGTGTAGATAACAGCACCTGGAATGGCCCCCTCCAACGAGGTTGATGCCAATGTTTTCTTCAGGTGTCTCTGACCAGTATCCAGGTTCCAAGGGGAATCTGGAACTCTGTCATTAGGGGGACCGGTCCACCAAGCCTGGTTAACCTGTTCGTGGACTTCCTTCAGGGAGGTTCGGAGACCTGTAAGACTGGAGAGAAGATCATTGTCCATAGTATGCAGAGTGACATTTCCAATAACCATGCAAATGGGCATGGGGGGGTCCAGTTAAAATTTCAAATGGTGACAGTCCCAACTGCTGATGTATCCTTCCTCTCAACCACATCAAGGCCAGGGGTAGAGCATCTGGCCAGGTTAAGTTTGCCTGCTCACAGATTTTTGCCAATTTTTATTTTAGGGTGCCATTGCACCTTTCCACAATACCTCGACTTTGGGGATGGTATTTGCAGTAATGATGTACATCTATCTGGAGCCAAGTAGTCAGCTCATTTATTACAGAACTCACAAAGTGGGTACCATTATCGATCTGCAATTACTGTGGTATTCCCTATCTTGGAATGATTTCTTTTATCAGAGCTTTGGCCACAGTTTTTGCATCTGCATGTTGCGAGGGGAAAGCTTCCACCCATCAGGAGAACATATTGACAATTACCAAGCAATAACGATAGCCTTTAGACAGTGTTAACTCAATGAAGTCCATTTGGAGGTGTTCGAATAGACCCATTGGGTTAGGAGTGACAGCGGGGCTTACCTGAGTACCTTTACCTGCATTAAACCTTTGGTATAGTGTGCATTGCTGGCAGAATTGTTCAGCCTATGCAGAGAACCCTGTGATTCCCCAATGCCGCTCAACATCTTGAGTCATAGCGTCTTTTCCTGTGTGATCCAGGCCGTGTGCGATTTTTGCCATTCCTGGAAAAGAAGCCTTTGGGAGGAAAGGTTTGTTAGTTTGCTTATGGGGCCAGACCCCATCAGAGAGGGATCCTTCTCGGGACCACTTTATTCTTTCTCGGTCAGTGGCTGCACTCTGTAAAGAAATAATTTGATTATCAGGGTCTTTGTCATCCTTCTGTTGGAATAAAGAGACTAGTGTGTTATTATAGGTGGCCTGTTTAGCAAAGTGGCCAGTCAGTCCGTTTCCTTGGCTGACTGAGTCTTGTTTTCCAGTATGGGCTTGGCATTTAACTATTGCCAGTTTTGATGGTTTTGTTATAGCTTCGAGAAGGGATTCCACTAATATCTGATGTTGTATGGGCTTACCAGTACTGGCTTTGAATCCCCTTAATTTCCATAATGCCCCATGATCATGGCAGACTCCAAAGACATATTTGGAATCTGTATAAATGGTTACGACCTTCCCTTCAGACAATTGACAAGCTCGGGTGAGAGGTACTAGCTCAGCTGCTTGTGCTTAAACTAGAAGAGATTCAATTTGCTTCAAGTAAGTGGTCTCCTTTGACCTCTGCATAACTGGGGAGAGTGTTCCGTTGTCTAACAGGGAACAGCCATCCACATAAAGTACTTCTCCTGTTTCTAGTGGTGTTTCCTGGAGGTCTGGCCTGGGTTTCAGGACCTTTGTTATCTCATCAGGGCAGTTGTGTGGTTCCCCCTCTCCCTCAGTGGGGAGTAAGGCAACCATATTTCAAAATGGAGCATCTTTCAATAGTGACATTTGACAGGGTACAGAGTACATTTTAATAGTGGATTTCCCTTGCAGTAGTGAGATGTGAGGTTTTGGCCTGGACTAAGACGAAGTGAACAGCGTGAGGCACTTTTGCTGTCAGAGGACTCATGAGTACAGTATCTGTGCATGCCAGCACAGCCTCTGTTGTTGCTGCTACTGCTCTAAGATATGTTGGAAGTGCTGTGGCCACTGGATCAAGTTTTTGTGAAAAATAAGCTACTGTCCTCTGTTTTTCTCCATGGAGCTGTGTTAATACTGCATTCATATCTCCCCCTTTTCGTCCGCGAAGAGAGTGAATGGATGAGAATAGTCGGGGAGTCCTAAAGCAGGCGCAGAAAGTAATCATGCTCAAAAGTGCACTTTTTAAATCACATAGAGCCTTCTCAGCCTGCTCATTCCACTGTATGCGGACAGAAAGAGGAAGGCCGACAGTGTTAGCTAGATTTTGTATCCATTGTCGACAATAACCAAGAATGCCTAGTATAGACATAATCTGTTGTTTTGTGACCGGTCTTGGAAGATTTTGGATGGTGGTTATGCAGTCTTTTGACAGAGCTCTGGTACCACAAGTGATGTCATGCCCCAAGTACTTGACAGTGGTTTGAATCAGCTGCAGCTTTGTTTTAGAGACTTTGTGGCCATTTTCCGCAAGATATCTTAATAATGATTCTGTATCTTGCGCAGATGCTTCCTCTGTACTGCTACAGAGCAATAAATCATCGACGTACTGTTATAATGCACTTCTCCATTAGGCCAGAAGCCTTCCAGGTTTTGAGCAAGTGCCTGTCCATATACACAAGGAGCCTCTGTATAACCTTGGAAGAAATAAGTGGATAGGACTGGTGAGCTTTGTTGGGCTGAATGGCCTGTTCTCGTCTAGAGTGTTCTAATGTTCTAATAACGGTCCAGGTCCAGCGGCGATTTTGAAAAGTAAAAGCAAACCAAAATTGTGAATCAGGGTGTACAGGAATAGAAAAGAAAGGATTCGTGAGGTCAATAACTGAGAAATAGCGTGCAGATGGACGGATTGTAGACAGAATAGTGGAAGGATTAGGTACGATCAGTGCTTTAGGAAAGATAGCAGAATTGACTTTTCTGAGATCTTGAACGAAGCGCCAAGATCCATCCACTTTCTTTACTGGCAGAATGGGAGTGTTAAAAGGAGAATACTTAATTGGAATAATGGCTCCCCGTTCAACTAAATCTTTGTGCACAGCAGCAATTCTGAGTTCAGCCTTAGGAGAAAGAGGATATTGTGTACGGCGAGGATGGAAAGATGACTTTGGGAAGACCACTAAGGGTTCACAATTTGCAATCCTGCCAAAATCATTTCCTTCCCTCAGACCACAGAGTGTTAGGAATTGTGGACAGCCAAGGTAAAGAGTCAGTTTGCAGGGAATACAGAGAAGGAAACGAGTGACAAAGGGAACAAACGACTGGCAGGTCGATTTCGATTATACTTTAGTAACCAGGTGATCAGGGGTGACAAAAATTCCTGATGCGACGAAAGTCCAATCAGTCCTATTGTGACATGTTTTAACCCATTCTCCAATTTCTACCTAACGAGTGGTATTAGACTTTTCCAGGGAAACATGGGGGACTGCACCTCCTAGATAGAAATTGTTCTGTAAGTGTGTGAGGTGAACTGAAGCAGCAGCTTTAGTGGTTGAGATGAAAATACAAGGGATGTAAAGACTCTCTGGGAAAGTAGCTGAGGAGAGAAAAGATTCTAACCAAGGAATGTCAACTTCAGTGGAGAAATATTGGGCAGTACAGTGGAGCACATCGGGGACTTGGAGGTGGGGAAAAAGGCAGGAAGGGAAAGTATGGAGGGCTGTAAGGAGGAGGGTGTGTGGGGAGATGTTTAGGGTCTAGGCAGGAGAGTTTGGTACAGGAGCTTAGGAATGGAGCAATAGAATCCTTGTTCAGATAAGGAGATTGAAACAGTTTGGTCATGAGATCTCATCCCAATAAGTTAACTGGACACAGATGATTTAACAGGAATCGATGTGTCAAAGGTGAACTATCAGTGGATAGTTGAACTTGAAGAGGCTTGGATACTGATAGAGTATGAGGTTGTCCTGAGGCAGTGAGGACCTTCACAATGTCTTTCGAGGCAGGGACCTCCAACAGTGATAAAGTTGAGCGGGTAGCTCCAGTGTCCACAAGGAAAAGAGTTTCCTTGCCATTCACTATCAAAGTCAGTAAAGGGTCTGCATCAGCATGATGGGTGAGAAAAAGGAAACTGGAAAAGATGGCTGGGGGTCCCTGCTAATTCCTAAGTTCAGCGTATGTCACCGGGTTCCGGGAGTGGAGGTGGTGGAGGTGGACGCTTGTTTGGGCAATTGCGTAGGAAATGGCCAGGCTCACCGCAGTTGTAGCAGGTGTAAGGTGTGAAAGACTGTTCTGATGACTTAGGCATCTGGGTAAATGGGTTGGTGGACGTGGAGGGCTGGAGCCCACCTCCCCTTCCCCGCCCTCTCCCTTCAAAGGAGATGCCACGGCCCGTTCCCCTGTTATAATACTGAAGCTGTGCCGCTATCAGTTTAGTCTGTGTATCGGATTCTTTTTGTTTAGATTGTCTCTCAGCATCCTCAGCATGGCATTTAAAGTGGTGTGAAAAACTATTTGCCCCCTTCCTGATTTCTTATTCTTTTACATGTTTGTCACACAAAATGTTTCTGATCATCAAACACATTTAACCATTAGTCAAATATAACACAAGTAAACACAAAATGCAGTTTTAAATGATGGTTTTATTATTTAGGGAGAAAAAAATCCAAACCTACATGGCCCTGTGTGAAAAAGTAATTGCCCCCTGAACCTAATAACTGGTTGGGCCACCGTTAGCAGCAATAACTGCAATCAAGCGTTTGCGATAACTTGCAATGAGTCTTTTACAGCGCTCTGGAGGAATTTTGGCCCACTCATCTTTGCAAAATTGTTGTAATTCAGCTTTATTTGAGGGTTTTCTAGCATGAACCGCCTTTTTAAGGTCATGCCATAGCATCTCAATTGGATTCAGGTCAGGACTTTGACTAGGCCACTCCAAAGTCTTCATTTTGTTTTTCTTCAGCCATTCAGAGGTGGATTTGCTGGTGTGTTTGGGGTCATTGTCCTGTTGCAGCACCCAAGATCGCTTCAGCTTGAGTTGACGAACAGATGGCCGGACATTTTGCTTCAGGATTTTTTGGTAGACAGTAGAATTCATGGTTCCATCTATCACAGCAAGTCTTCCAGGTCCTGAACCAGCAAAACAACCCCAGACCATCACACTACCACCACCATATTTTACTGTTGGTATGATGTTCTTTTTCTGAAATGCTGTGTTCCTTTTACGCCAGATGTAACGGACATTTGCCTTCCAAAAGTTCAACTTTTGTCTCATCAGTCCACAAGGTATTTTTCCAAAAGTCTTGGCAATCATTGAGATGTTTCTTAGCAAAATTGAGATGAGCCCTAATGTTCTTTTTGCTTAACAATGGTTTGCGTCTTGGAAATCTGCCATGCAGGCTGTTTTTGCCCAGTCTCTTTCTTATGGTGGAGTCGTGAACACTGACCTTAAATGAGGCAAGTGAGGCCTGCAGTTCTTTAGACGTTGTCCTGGGGTCTTTTGTGACCTCTCGAATGAGTCGTCTCTACGCTCTTGGGGTAATTTTAGTCGGCCGGCCACTCCTGGGAAGGTTCACCACTGTTCCATGTTTTTGCCATTTGTGGATAATGGCTCTCACTGTGGTTCGCTGGAGTCCCAAAGCTTTAGAAATGGCTTTATAACCTTTACCAGACTGATAGATCTCAATTACTTCTGTTCTCATTTGTTCCTGAATTTCTTTGGATCTTAGCATGATGTCTAGCTTTTGAGGTGCTTTTGGTCTACTTCTCTGTGTCAGGCAGCTCCTATTTAAGTGATTTCTTGATTGAAACAGGTGTGGCAGTAATCAGGCCTGGGCGTGGCTACGGAAATTGAACTCAGGTGTGATACACCACAGTTAGGTTATTTTTAACAAGGGGGCAATTACTTTTTCACACAGGGCCATCTAGGTTTGGATTTTTTTTCTCCCTTAATAATAAAAACCATCATTTAAAAGCTGCATTTTTTGTTTACTTGTGTTACATTTGATTAATGGTTAAATGTGTTTGATGATCAGAAACATTTTGTGTGACAAACATGGAAAAGAATAAGAAATCAGGAAGGGGGCAAATAGTTTTTCACACCACTGTAACTTCCTCAAAAGCAGCACTTTCCCAGCCTATGCAAGACATTCAGACTTTGTTCTACTGTATATGATGCTTCTTAATCCCAAGACGAAAGAGGGAATGGCAGCACGGTTTCGATCTTCACTCTCTTGCAGACCAGAATCATTAGCCATCAGGTCTTGAGTTCTATGAGCCCATTCATCGACCGTCTCATCCTTCCACTGCTTGAGTGACCAGTCTGTTCCCTTTTTGTGTTTTCCTGCAATCGTGGTCTTCAGTAAGTCCCATTGTTCTAAAAATTGGGGCTCCTGATTATCACAATTCAAGGATTCATCCCATCTCCAGGCATTACCATCCCCTCTGGTGCTTAGATTTTGGCGCAGCACCTGCGTCTACTCCACAGCATTTTGCTTATACATGTCGTCCAGCTGCTGAAGTGATTCCACAAATTTTAAGGCGCAGACTCCCTTGGGATCTGGCAGTTCTGACACCACATCTTTTAATTCTGGGATGTCCCAATTTCGATGTATCATGACAGTGGTGGGATTATTAGCTCCTGCAGGTTGATTGGGGTTGTGCCTGGGGTTGAGGACTTGTATTAAAGGGCTAGAAAACTCTAAGGGATTCTGATACTTTGGGGAAATAAAGCTGAATCCCGATTGGGAGCCTGTGTGTGACTGTGATGTTTGGCTTCTTGTATGGCTAGAATTCAGGGATTGGAGTGAAGTATGTGGCTGGGGTTCAGTTTAACTTGGTCTTCGTCATCTGGCTCTGAATGAGAAGATGGGTCATAGTGAAACTGCTGGTTATAAAAGTCTGCTCCGGGTGGATCATCGGCTACTAGATGAGCCGGTGGGGCATTTGAAGCAGGAGGAGGAGGAAGTGGGGGGTTGATAAGGAGGTGGAGAGTGAATGATTGGGTAAAGGGGATTCTTTTTTCCGATTTCTTTCACCTATTTTCTGGGTATGGTTCTGTCTTAGTCTTTTGTAATGCTAGCAACATGTTTTCTTTTTCTTTTCGGGTCTTAACTTCAGCAGAAAGCGTCTCATTGCGATTCTGCATTGCCTCAATTGCTCGATCTTTAATTACTAGTTCCCATCTATCAAACATATCCATCCTATAGGGACACCTTTGGCATGTTTCTGCATAGGATTTTTTTAATTTCTTGGATTTCTGAAATATCCCCAGTTCCTTCAACTGGCCATCTAACACCACTTTGTTTGTTCCATTTTTTACATGCTTTTCTTAAAGTCTAACCCTGTTTTCTTTTCCATCAAATGTCTAGGTGATCCTCCCTTTGGACCCTTACTGGGGGTTAATAAGCTCTCCGAAAATATTCCTTCCAAAAGAGACTTTTGATTCTCTAAAGGGATCTTGACAGGTTTACTATATTTTTCCCATGATTAGTGAGTTTCCCGCACTCTTTTTTTTTTGCTAAACCAGCCACAATTGTCGCTTCACTCCCAGTCCTTCCTGTCCCCCGGTCCACTGGGATGATCAACCTGATTAGCGGACTGACAGTCTCACCCAAAGGCCGCTGGTTACCGATGTCTAGGTGATCAGTTCCCTGAGTGGCCCATTGAGTTCAGAATATGATCAGATCATTAGAGCAAAGAGTCTCACCCTCCTGATCACAAAATGTTATTTATCAATTCTTCCCATTCCCTTCCTTTGTTTTGCTTTTAAGCCTCAAAGAGACTTCTTCTCCGTTTCCTAGGGAGTTTACTTAACTCACGTCCTTAACATTCATAATCTTTACACTGTTGTATTTTTGAGAGGCTATCTATACATTCCGGTCCACTCACTCCCTGGTTTCTTTTTCCCAGTCAGACTCCCTCGGCCTACTCACCAAGAATTTTTCCCTCCCGTTTGGAAGTTCCCAGTTCACTTGAATTTTTATGAAAAAATCAGAGGGGTTCAAGGACTCTCTACACAGGAGTTGCCTGAAGCAGACCAATCCTAATTTTTTCCAGAGCTGGTCTTCCCGATCCAGCCAGGAAACTGTCCTTTCACCAGTCCTCTGGACGATCCCACTGAAGGAGTCGCTTGGCCATCTCTGTCCCCGTACGGGCCACCAAAAAACTGTGGATGCTGAAGTCGAAAACAACGGAAGACAAAAACAAATTTAAAATAAAAAACAATTTCTTTATTCTTAGTGAGAGGAGGCTACAGGACCTGTCACGTTCTAGTGTGCTACAGACCGTCAGCCTGCCAGCAGGAAAAGAGAGACTTGCTTAAATATTCAAGTTTGTTGAAAAGAATAAAAAAAACATTGCAGTTCATCTTGAGGTTACTACACTGATTGCCGTAGCCCCTGTCCACATTCTGAATTTGTACATGCAGAGAAAACACAATGTTTTTTACAGATAAAAAGTGGTCAGTATTTTTACAATGTTAAGAATTACACTTCTGCTAACTTACACGTACATAAGACCAGTTATAGCAAGTTTTGTCCTATCGGTTATAGGGTGTATGCAACTCAGCAGTTTTAGGCAATGCTCACTTCCTTATACTTTCATTGTACGCATATTGCTTATAAAATATCAAGGATTACATTTGTTCAGTTAGCTTAGCACATTCTTATTTAATACATAAGTGGCATGACTTATTTATAATATCACAGGGTGTTCTGTTAGTATCAAAAGGTCAGCATTTTCTCATAAAGGAATGCAATTTAGCCTAATAATTCTGTGCATAAGCTTAATTCTTTTTCTGCCTAAATGAAGAACAAATTTTTTTTTTATTAATTTTATTACAATCCATACAAAGCAATCAAGATTTTACAAAAAGAAAAATTGAGTTAAGAACAGATCAATCCCCACCCCTGAGAGAGAGAGCAAGCCAAATAACGTTAAATTTAAGGATTGTAAACATACCTAATTTAAAAATAAATTCTCTGTGCTTTATGAACTTACTAGCAGAATACCCGCGCTTCGCAGAGGAGAAGTAGTGTGTTATAGAAGGTACGAAAAAGAAAAGGAAAAATTTTAAAAATAACGTAACATGATTGTTAATGTAATTGTTTTGTCATTGATATGAGTGTTGTTCTCATATCTATCTATATATATATATCTCTATCTATATATATATATATATATATATATATATATATATATATATATATATATATATATATATCTCTATCTCTATCTATATATCTATATATCTATATATATATATATATCTATAGCAAAATACCCGTGCTTGGCAGCGGAGAAGTAGTGTGTTAAAGAAGGAAAGAGAAAGAAAAGGAAACATTTTGAAAATAACGTAACATGATTGTCAATGTAATTGTTTTGTCACTGTTATGAGTGTCGCTGTGATATATATATATATAGCAAAATACCAAGGCTTCAGCGATGTCATGTGTTAAAGAAGTTATGAAAAGAAAAGGAAACATTTTAAAAATAATGTAACATGATTGTCAAAGTAATTGCTTTGTGTATTTGGTGGCAGCGCCACAAAGTTATTTTCGTCTAGCTGCATCAGAAAATGTACCACAACGTCTGACACGCTTCCTTTTTACTGTTTTCTCACAGCTTGGATTGCTGCTGTCATATATATATACACACACACACACACACACACACACACACATATACATACATACATACATACATACATACATACATACATATATATATATATATATATATATACACATACATATCTTCATATCTATTGTGGTAGATTGCCGGCATTTCACTCCGGCCCTCAACCCCAGGCCGCCAGGAGGAGCTCTCCAGACAACATGATCATGCCCCGAGTTCCAGCAGGGCATCATGGACTATGTAGTGTTTGTACACAGCCCTGCTGGATACCTTGGGGGCCGCCAGGCGTCGCTGTAGGGGGGCTCGTAGGCTCTTATGTGCCCTATAACCCGGGAGTGCGTCACGGTCACGTGACAGGAAGAAACGATGTGCTCCCGGGTTGAAGAAAAGGACTATTTACCCTGACCCGGAAGGAATAAGGACTTGTGGACTGTTGGGCAGGAACACGTCCGGGTCAGGGAATATAAAAGGACTGTGGGAGCTCCCAGACGATGAGCTGAGTTGGGAGGCAGGGTGGCTAAGCGTCTGGGAGTGGAGGATTGTTATTATTGTTGTTATTGAAGAATTGTGGAGAGGAGCGTGCTTTGTGCACTTTATAATTATAATAAATATCATCATTGGATTTTACCTGTTGTCTAACGTATAGTCTGAGGGTACAAGAGTGCGAGAAGCATCTTATTCTATTACACTATATACATATCTACATATACACATATATATATACATACCTATCTACATCATATATACACACACATACATACACACACACACAAATTATATATATGTATGTATGTATGTGTGTGTGTGTGTGTGTGTGTGTGTGTGTATATATATATATATACACATACATACATATATATACACATACATATACTTGTGTGTATGTTTGTATGTGTTTATATGTGTGTGTATAGCTTTGGTCACTGAGTGCAAGGGAAAAATAATAAAATATAGTCTATAAGTTATTAAACAGTAAAACATTAACGTTTCAAGAAGTACAGGTACATTGAGCACTACTGGAGTGGTTTGGGTAAACTACATTTTAAAGACTGTGTAACACAACAGGTAAGTAACTAACAGCAGCTAAAATGTATATGGATCATCTCTCGGTAGTAGATCCCTTTTGAAAGGCGCTACACGACGGCTGTGGTATAGAAATTACATTTTCTATGTGAACGTTCAAATTTGTGCCTCTGGTAATGTGCCTTACCGCATTTAAAGAAAATTAGTTTTGTGTCCTCTGCAGTGTTAAGAGAGAAAGGCTTTGGTTTGGGATAAAAGGAAAAAAGGTGTAAAGAAAGGAAAGTTGCCTTTTTCTTTTATATAGTATAGAGATGTGTGTTCGCTGACGTTATGATCGCCTTTTGGGGACAGTCGCGTGGGTCTTGTGTAGACTGGTGAGACGCCCCGCCATTAATCGGCTGTGATGGCACTGTCAGTCCTCCACTCGTGTGCGTGTCTTCATAATCCGAGTTAGGACCTCATAATCGATATCGTGCAAAAGAAAGTGTGAATCGCCTTAATATTATTTTGCCGTGGTGTAGAAAAGGGGTCCGTGTTTGCACTTGTCTGGGCTATAGCGCAGGGGGAGGATGAAAAAAATTAAAAGTGCTCACTTTGACTTAAAGCAGAAGCGCAGTCAGCGTCTCAAAGGCTGGCACAGCTATGCACGCGCGCTGGCTGCTCGACTTTTGCTGGGCAGGAGACCCTTTTGTACACACGCTCATGATATCAAAAGTCTCAGCGCTCTTTGGAGGGAATTCATATATTATATATATATAGCAAAATACCCGCGCTTCGCAGCGGAGAAGAAGGGTGTTAAAGAAGTAATGAAAAGAAAAGGAAACATTTTAATAATAACGTAACATGATTGACATTGTCATGAGTGTTGCTGTCATATATATGCCTGCCTAAATAAGTCACCCTCGCTTTGCTCTTACTTTATTTACCGCTCATTTAATCATGGCTAGTGGCGGAAAAATTATAAAATGGAAGGAGGATGGCTTTACCAAAACAATTATTGATGGCTTAATCGATTATTCATAAAGCTTGAATTGGTGATCTGTTTTTCTGTGTTAACCTCATATTTTTCATACTTCTTCTCAAACTAAGGTGGTGCGAGGGTAAAATGAATGGGATGCGCTGATCAATGTAATCGGTGTACCAGGAAATCATGCATTGACAAAAGCTCCCTTTGCTTGTAATGCAAAGTGTGATTAAATGCATTATTTTTAACGTTATGGAGCACATGCATCGAAGCTTCTCAGCTGTGCTTGTGCTAAGAAAAGGAAAGATTTTAAAAATAACGTAACACGATTGTCAATGTAACCTTTTGTAAGTAGTGCCTGGAGGATTCAGTGTGGAGAAACTCTAGAGAGAGCGTGTGTATTAACTTGTGGATTTTTCTGTGAGTATTTGGTGGCAGTCTGACGAAGTTGCTTCGGAAGACGGCGTTAGCCGCGGAGCTCAGCTCAGAGTGAAATGTGATGAATGGGCGGGGAGATGATGACGTGACTCCCCCACCCGCCTTAACTGTCAATCCCCACAAACACAGTCTCGGAATTTGCATAAGCACACCCCTTTCGCCTACAATTTTAACTTATTTACAAAGTGATCAAAACTCTCGTTTATATCCTGCGTCCTCTCATTAAACTTGTATCCCGCATTACCTGTGGGCATGTGAAACGCCAGCGGTAGCCTGTCTATGAACTTAATTTAAAGTTTAGGTTTACACCTTGCTTTCTTTCCGAGGTAGCAGCACTCATGAATATGGTAGTATATGTCACTCGCTCGCTTCTTATTGTTTCGCTGCCTTCTCAATTATATAATGCATGTTTTCTTAAGCGCTTTTTGGAGGTCTTTCTGGTTTTCTACGCACTGCGTTGACAGTCAGTTCACGTGATTACGTGGGAGGCGTGATGATGTCACACGAAACTCCGCACCCCACGTCATTGCAGCTCAACTCCATTACATTTAATGATATAATCATTTCAGTTAATAATGTTTTTTTCTTTCTCATTCCCCACTCTGATACAGTGATATAAATACTCCAAGTGGTACAGTGAGAGTAATATGGAAAAAGATGACCCGCTGTGGCAACCCCTAATGGGAGCAGCTGAGAGAAGAAGAAGAAGATTTAGTGAGAGTAACAACTCTAAAGCTATGGTATTTGGAATAGTTTGGCCATTCCGTGGACCATTATATTGTTACAGGTTAATTACAATCAGATGCATTAAACTAATAAACAATATGTGGTTAATTTCAGTGCAGTTATAAAGCCGCGTCAGCGATGTGGATATAAAAAAGAAAGGGAAATCACACTGGAACAAAAGCACTGTTTTGATGCTAGGTGCTGCCAGTTTGCAAAACCGAGCGGAGAACTTGCATACGCCAGGGTTTTAGCTAGAGTGAAAATTTGTGTGTCAAATTTAGGTTTTATACATCGTGATTTGAACGTGGAAATGGGAGTACGCAAAATTTTTGTGCATACGCACCATTTATACATGAGGCTCCAGGTATCTAAACGAGGCACTTCATAGGAAAAGGCACGCTCTGCATTCAGAACTCAACCTCTTGACAACTAAAGAAACAGAACAAGTAATTTTTAAATGAAGACATCATTACTATGAAAATACAAAGTAATTGGATAAGCCTATGGCACTATCAGAATTACTTGATGCTATAAACTCACTTCAGACTGGAAAAGCAGCAGGATCTGATGGCTACCCTGTTGAAATTTATAAGAAATTCTCAATTAAGCTAGCTCCCCTTTTATTAGCAACATTTACAGAAACCAGAGACAATAAAATTCTACTTCAAACTTTTCACCAAGCATTAATTACCATCTTTCCTAAACAAAATAAGGACTTATTACAATGTGCATCATACAGACCAATTTCACTTTTGAATAATGATGTTAAGATACTCTCCAAAGTCCTAGCAAGAAGGATTGAGAAAGTGCTTCCTTTCGGTAATATCACAAGACCAAACTGGAATTATTAAATGCAGACACTTAGCTTCCAATGTTTGATGTCTGTTTAATGTAATACATTCACCCACAAAGTCTAACACTCTTGAGATATTACTAGCATTGGATGCAGAAAAAGCATTTGAAATGGTTAAATGGACCTACCTTTCACTACATTGGAGAAATTTGGGTTTGGCTTGAATATTTGTGCATGGATCAGACTACTGTATACCAGCCCAGAAGCTTCAGTTTGTATTAACGACATCAATTCAGACTACTTTGAACTAGAACATGGTTAGAGAAGGACTTGAGCAGAACATTTCTCTATATGCAGATGATATGGTACTGTATATATATTGTAACAGATTAAGATGCTTCTCGCACCCTTGTGCCCTCAGACTATACGTCAGACACCAGGTAAAAGTCCAATGATAATATTTATTATAATAATAATGTGCACAAAGCACGCTCCTCTCCACAATTCTCATATAATTCACAAATAACCACAATAATAAACAATCCTCCAGCTCCCAGACGCGTTGCCACCCTTCCACCCAGCTCAGCTCATTGTCTGGAGCGAGGCACCGCCCTTTTATAGCCCCTGACCCGGAGGTGTTCCTGTCCCAACAGACCACAGTTCCTTATTCCTTCCGGGTCAGGGCAAACAGTCCTTTTCTTCACCCCGGGAGCACGTCGTTCCTTCCTGTCACGTGACCGTGACGTACTCCCGGGTCATAAGGCACGACAGAGCCCATAAGTCCCCCCACAGCGACTCCTGGTGGCCCCCAAGGTATCCAGCAGGGCTGTGTAAAAATACTACAAAGTCCATGATGCCCTGCTGGACCTCGGGGCATGATCCTGCTGTCGGGAGAGCTCCTCCTAGCGGCCTGGGGGTGAGGACCGGCATGGAAAGCCGGTAGTCCTCCACGGTTCCCCCCCCTTAGCGACGACTTCTGGGGCGGGCGCCCAGCCAGCGAGGGACGCGTTTTCCTACAGGAGGACGCGTCAGTCGGGCCTTGGCTGTGTTGCCCCTGTCCTCGAGCGAACCTTGGGGGGGCGGTGTACCTTCTGTCTCCCCGGGGACAATGGCGCCACTCGTGGCCCGGTCGCCGGCAATTGTAGCACAGACGAAGCCCTCCTAGTTGCTTCCCTCTGCGGGACCAAAAACATCTCGGGAACTCCGTCAGTGTCGTCTCCGCCCTTCATCTGTCAAGGAGGGTATTACGGCTGTTTGGCTGTCCTTTAGCCTTCTCTCTACTATGTCAGGAGATCCACGCTTTAGTTTGGGGACCTCCTGTTTCATCTGGGGCTTGTGCTCAGCTTGAGGCTCTCTATGGAAAAGAGAGCCTCTTTGCTGTTTGCACACCCGTTGTCCTTCGCTACCTGGAGGCGTCATTAGCACGCGTCGCCCAATGAACAGCACCGCTCAGCTGCATCGCCACGCAGTGGCGCTTCCCCCGCACTCCTGTCACCGGCACTACCCCGCACTTAAGACCGGTTGGTACCTGGAGACGTGTACGGCTCCGGGCGGCAACGTCACACACATGCCCCGGACCGTTTACTCCTTTTACCAACCCTTCGGTCATTGTGCCCCTCTCTGCTGTCGGGCACACGGTGCTTTGACACGCGTTACTTATTATATGCGGTGCCCGGTCGCACTGTGTCCCCTTATACTCTACGATACGGGATAGACTCACCTGCACTCCCGCATCGATCATCTCCGGAGCTTCCCGGCGCAGCCGCTGCACGAATCCCATCAGAGCCTCCAACGGTGCTGCTGCCGTCACTCCCAATTCCTCCACACGTTCCTTCAGTTCGTCTAACTCCTGCAAGAATCGGCGTAGGGGCGCGAGGTATTCCTCGAGCCCCTGTAAGTCCAGACAGTTAACGTTTACGGCCGGAGTTGTTTGCGCTTCCGCATTTCGCTTACCCTCCGACCGGGAACCAATGAGCACATCCCCTCCTGGCACGTGTTCAGCTGGGTCGCGCAAAGGCTCTTGGGATTTGGAGTCTCGAACTATAGAAGTCCGGGGCGCCGCTACCAGTCGACTGCGATCCACCTTTTCTAACTTAATGGTGGACCGTTCAGTCATATCCCGTCCTTCTATACCTTTATTTATGGTTAGCGCTGTTTTGTTTGTCTCCCCTTTCCCTTTCAAGGAGCTCGGTTCCGTCGGGGAAACGGCGACCTCACCTACGGGACAACGTTGACCTTCTCCTTCCCACAATCCTTCGAGAGATATCACGTGTCCTGTTTCGGCGAATGGAAGGACACCGTTCTGGTCATGTGTTCGTTTGTAGTCCTTTACATTTCCCCAGCCTGCTCCGGGATAGTCCACATGACTATTCTCGTCGAATAGGTTTCCAAATTTCAGACTCCTGGATCGGCTAGACTCCGTTGTCGCGGCCATCTTGCTCAGGTGGGAAGTATGTTTCCGACTCCTCGTCAGAATCAAGAAGACAGGCCTCTGAAAAATAATTAAAGTAAGGTCCCGGCGCATCGGACGTTTTTTCAGTACATACCCCCGGACTCCGATTATGTCCTCTTGTATCATAGAGGTTGTCCTGTGCGTCCGAAGTCCGACAGCCTTCCCGCTGTCGTAACGCTCGGGTCCTCTCAGCGTCAATCACTGCCCTGTCTTCTTCGCTTCCCGTCAGGAATGTCCACAGACGCGCGGCATCATCTAGGGTCTGCTCATTTTTGGTATTCCCATTCTTTCTCCCAGATTTCTTCCCCATTACGGACCGATGTACCATAAGGTTTAATATACTGCAGCGCTACCTGTTGAGTTTGGCGATTTGTCTCTGCGTGTCCTGACGCTGTCTTCTTGGGGTTCTCTGTCCACAATAAAATTTTTAAATTCAGGTCCTCTGCCAAACTGACGGCCAGAGAATCCTGCCGAAACTACACCAATTGTAACAGATTAAGATGCTTCTCGCACCCTTGTGCCCTCAGACTATACGTCAGACACCAGGTAAAAGTCCAATGATAATATTTATTATAATAATAATGTGCACAAAGCACGCTCCTCTCCACAATTCTCATATAATTCACAAATAACCACAATAATAAACAATCCTCCAGCTCCCAGACGCGTTGCCACCCTTCCACCCAGCTCAGCTCATTGTCTGGAGCGAGGCACCGCCCTTTTATAGCCCCTGACCCGGAGGTGTTCCTGTCCCAACAGACCACAGTTCCTTATTCCTTCCGGGTCAGGGCAAATAGTCCTTTTCTTCACCCCGGGAGCACGTCGTTCCTTCCTGTCACGTGACCGTGACGTACTCCCGAGTCATAAGGCACGACAGAGCCCATAAGTCCCCCCACAGCGACTCCTGGTGGCCCCCAAGGTATCCAGCAGGGCTGTGTAAAAATACTACAAAGTCCATGATGCCCTGCTGGACCTCGGGGCATGATCCTGCTGTCGGGAGAGCTCCTCCTAGCAGCCTGGGGGTGAGGACCGGCATGGAAAGCCGGTAGTCCTCCACAATATATATATCAGATCCAGAAATTACTGTGCCTGCAGCTCAAAAGCACTAAAAAAAATTCAAAAGATTTCTGGTCTATGAATTAATTTGAATAAAAGTGTGCTCTTTCCAGAGAATTTCACAAGTACACAATATTAGATTGGACACCTTCCCTCTTATCATTGCAGAACATTTAAAATACCAAGGGGTAAACATAAAGATCTAGAAGAATTAACATTGTCAAGATGAATATCCTTCCTAAGCTTCTTTTTCTATTTCAAAACATTCCAATATACATCAGTAAATCATTTTTTAAGAAAGTAGATTGAACCATAACCTCACTTATTTGGAATTCAAAACATCCACATATCCAAATGGTGGCCCTGCAAAGATTTAAGTGAGAAGGTGGTGTGGCTCTACATAACACTCAATTTTATTACTGGCCAGCAAATATACAAGCTATAAAAACCTGGATATTGACACAAATAGATGAACATACACAGGCTTGGTCCAATCCTGCAGTAATTATTTATATTACTTGCTTTGTACCCTTATAAGTACAAGTCATCACCAATATACTAATAACCCAATGGTGCTTCATTTACTCAGAATATGGAGCTAATATAGGAAGTATATTAAGATAGAGATGCATATCTATGGCACCTGTGGAAAAATAATAAACAGTTTGATCAATCTGGTATATGTGACAAAAGCCATGCAGACCCTGTCTTGTCCATAGTGCACATGACAAGTGCAACTTCTTGTTTCTCCTAACGAACAAAAAAACACAAGTGACCAACTGATGACCTAAAACCACAAGTGACCAACTGATGAACTTAAAGGATGTGGTAAATGCTGATCCAAGCAAAATGGTGTAAGATGTAACGGTTTGAAATTCTTGTGCAACTAAAGTCATAAGACAAAGGCCCTATAAAAGATTTAGGACACCGACCCCTCAAGGCAGATGAAGGGCAGGTGTCCTAGGACTGTTCTTCTCTGTCATTTTACCTTTGCCTGGTGTGTATTAATAAAAGATTTTTTACTAACTTTAATTATATCTCTCTGTCTTCAGTCACAAGAAACGACACTATAGGAAAGTGTCAACAGTTTTATGCATGAGAACCACCTTTTTCCACCCTTTTAAATGTACATAGGTTTTAATGTCTGGAAAACATTCACTTAGAGATCTGTACATAGACAAAGTCTTCGCATCCTACAAACAATTACACTCCAAATTTAACTTTCCAGCAAAATATTTATTTTACTACCTTCAAATTAGAATCTTTGTTAAACTAAACCTGCCCAATTTTCCTCACCTCCCACCTACCTCAATCTTGAGGACATGGACAGCATCTCTGTAATATATAAAAACATTTTATATTCCCTCCCTTTCAAAGATCCAAGAGTACAGTGGGAAAAGGATCTCTCACTCAACATTGGAAGTGGAAGGTAGCAATGCACAGAATTCACTCGAAGTCCATAAAAAAGGCATACAATTATTCAACTTAAAATTATGTATCGAGCACATCTATCAAGTTTAAAACTGTCCAAAATGTTTCCAGGGCAAGATGCAACCTTCTAACGTTGCAATCAAATTGTAGCCTCATTGGGCCATATGTTTTGGGCGTGCACCAAATTAACATCATTCTGGACCAAAATCTTTAAATGCCTTTCCGACACCCTTGGTGTCACAATCCCTCCTAATCCATTGACAGCTGTGTTTGGTGTAGTTCCAGATGGGCTTAAAGTGGAGAAGGACAAACAAACTGTAATTGCCTTTACTCTGTATTGGCACGTAGACTTATCTTGCTCAACTGGAAGAATGCTAACTCACATATTTTAAGTCAATGGGTAACTGATGTTACATACAATTTAAAATTGGAAAAAATCAAATTCTCACTGTACAAAACTTTTTCAGAATCTTGCAGGATCTAATCAATAACATTTTAGTATAAGCTTTTAAACTGTGTGAAGCAGATTCTCTCCCCTTTTTCTTATCTTATTTATTTTTATTCATTTATTAATTTATCTTTTTTCTTATTTTTACTAGTTTAAAGTTTTACTCTCTTTCTCATGGGTGGGGGTTGACTTGTTATTGTTAAACTTGACTTGCTTGTACGGAATGTTATTTGATTTTAATAAAATCAATAAAATGCAAAAAATCACGATTACTTCTTGCCTGAAGAAGGGGCCTGAGTTGCCTCGAAAGCTTGCATATTGTAATCTTTTTAGTTAGCCAATAAAAGGAGTCATTTTGCTTGACTTCTCACTACATTCATAATGGCTAACACAGTACAACACCCTAGTACTCAAAGTATCTATAAATTTTAAGCAGAATTACAATCTAGATCAGTGTTTCCCAAACTTGGTCCTGGGGCACACTGTGGCTGCAGGTTTTTCTTCCAACCAGTTTCTGTTTATAATTGGACACCTGGGCTAATTAAGTAATGTGTTATTTCCCAAGTTCTGTTTTTTTTGGGAACAATATAGTGTGACAGTGAGGCTCTTCTCCACCTCTCCAACACTCAGGTACGACTCCAGACACTGGATAAAAGTCCAAGACTTTTTATTAATTAACAATAATACGCACAAAGCACCCTCCACACTACTCATAAATTCAATAACCAACAATACTACTCTCTCCTCCTCGCCCAGACACTTCGCCCCTCTACCTCCCAGCTCAGTTCAGTGTCAGGGCTTCCCCACAATCCTTTTATACACCCTGACCCGGAGGTGTTCCTTATTCCTTCTGGTTCATGGTAAACAGTCCTTTTCTTCAACCCGGGAGCATGTCGTTCCTTCCTGTCATGTGACCGTGACATACTCCCGGGTTATAGGGCACATAAGAGTCCATGAGCCCCCCTACAGCGACTCCCAGTGGCCCCCAAGGTATCCAGCAGGGCTGTGTATAAACACTACATAGTCCATGAGGCCCTGCTGGAACTCGGGGCACGATCCTGCTGTCGGGAGAGCTCCTGGTGGCCTGGGGGTGAGGGCCGGAGCACGAAGCCGGCTGTCCTTCACAATAGAAATTAGAAAACTAAGTTTGGTAAAAATTACCAAGCAGTTATATGGGAATAATTTTTTTTTCTTTTTAACAGTATTTTCATCTTGATTCTCATTCTACTTTTCTAGATGTTCTAATTGTTTAATTAATCCATTATTTACTAATTAGTGGGTCTGATGCTAAAGTAGTTGCATCCTTTGATTATTCTGTGTTGTTTGCCAACATGTCTGCTCTGCTCATTTTTAATTGTCATTTATAAGATACAACGAAGGGGAAAACTGCACAGAGAAAGGGCAAAATATAATGAAATCAACAACAGCAAGTTAAGCATTTAAATCAATAGCAAAAGCATACATTTTTCTAAATGACTTATAAAAATCATGCTGCTGTGCTTTTCTGAATGTTGAATAAAAGATAATACCAGCTAATTAAATGAGATCAGTGTTATCAGGTGTTGTCACTGATTAGGAATCTGGTTGGAACAAAACCTGCAACTAGTGATGGGCGGAGTGAAGCCTCACGAAGCATCAAAAGGTTTAAAGCAATCATGTCAGAAATCGTATCGAAGCTTCAAAGCATTTGACACTCACCTCTCTAGTGACCCCTCCTGGCCATTTTCATTAACATTACATAAACTCATGATCCACTTCAATGACATCTGTTATAACTCTTATTGCTTTTATTTTTTCGCTGCTACAGACTGACAACAAAGAGAAGGGTTCGTCAGCAACTTCTAGTGTCTGATGTCTAAAAAATATAAATATATATACTGTATAACTAACGCCAACAAGCAGAATCCACTATACAATAGCAAGAGTTAAACAAAATAAGACGCCTCACTCATGGATTCCCGGCTCTTTCAATTAGTATTTATTTTTGCACTGTATCATTATAATCGGTCCTATTATTTGTATTATAATTAACCCTCATTTTCTTGAGATCACATTTAATAGCCTTAAATGTTTTCTTTGGTTTGACTTAATTAAAACGAAGTAGGCGGAAAATAAAGGTTTATCCCTGTACTTTGCCATGATATAGGTAAGCACATTTGAGAAAGAAGAGGTGAAATCCTTAAATCAGTTGTTATTATTCGATCAAGTATTGAAATATTTCATTTATTAATACTTTACAATATCTTGTGGAGCACGAAAGTAATGAATTTGCTACAACGAAATGACGTCGTCAATTGCTCAACTAACTAAGGTGGTTGCTTTTCAAATTGTGAGCATAGTGCCCGAGTTCAATCCGACTTAAAGACTCATCAAAATTTACAATGATAAAAAAAAATGATCAGACTTGAAATCTTTAAAACCAATTTCAACTTAATAATTTTGAGAGATACTGTGGAAGGATCGCATAAGAGATCTGTTCGGGAATCACCCCTACTCAAAATCGCCATCAAAATGCAATGTCTAATTGCGGACGGCAGCTCACGTATTTACATTAATCCATTTCTATTCATTGCCATTTGATGTCCATGAACCCATCCATTGAATAAGGCAGTGGTTCTCAACCTGTGGGACAGGCCCCCTAGCGGGGCGCTGTCGTGGCGAAAAATTCAGCATCAGAAGGCTTTTTACCTAAAAATAAAGGCTATTAGGACTCGAGATAGACAGACAGAGTTTTAAGGCTTTATTGCAATAAATCAACCACACGGACTCAACCCAATTCGGCCGAATGAGATTTAGCGCCGAACATTACAGCAATTGAAGTTTTTATAACAATTTCTTATCATTTTTACCTCATCCAATTAGCTCATTCTGCACCTGGTTTTACTGTTTTTATTACTTTTTATAATAGTGACCTGAAGCTTAAGCTTTAATTAAAAAGATATATAGTATGTGCTTTCATTTAACACTAGAATTACCAGAGCCTACGAAAAAACTCGTAATTCCGTCCCACCTTAAATCGCTTCTTAAATCCCTTCACACCTCTCCGCCAGCGCCCTTTGTCTTCTAAATGTGCTGATAAAGAGAAGCTAGGAGCAGCCGGCTATTCCATCCCCCCACCAATTAAGAACGTGCACGAACTTCTCTCAGCTCATGCCTTGATTGAGTATCTGGGAGTGAAGTGGAGTTTTAGAGTGGAAATAATAGATCGTTATTTGGAACACACGCATTTCATGTCTGTTCAGTTTCTACAGTAATCTGTGTCAACACATTGTTAAAACAGAAACGTTTTTATATTCTAGTAGTAGATGACAAAATGTAGGCATAAACTATATAATGTATGAGCCTGAAGTCCAAATAGCAAAGAAACATTTTCACAAGAATAACACAATTGCGCTTTTATTCAAAAATATAACTGCAGAAACAAAAAGCCGCCTTAACATGCGACATTGACACCAGTTTGTTGTAACTGCCTCCGTGGTTCAATAGACTCAGCCCCCGCTTGGGAATCAAGGGGTCACGAGTTCGATCTTGCGCCCCTCCATTTTGAGAAGTAAACTGCTCTTATTCTTACTGTTTTAGAATAAAAGCATACATTTGATTTCAGTCTGTAACAGCCGGTGCAATATATGATCCTTGTAAAGGTTAGCTTTTTTTTTTTTATTATTCACTTTTCATTCTCTCAGTCACGTTCAGAATCAATCCATACAACCCTATATGACACGGCTGTTTTCACTAAAGACGCGCTATAGCTCTGCAGTGTACCACGATGCATACTAACGCGAAACACCAACCCCCCCCGGTTCTGACACACAAACACTGGCGAAGCTGCCTTCTTCGTATCTGACCGTCACTTGATTTTCTTTTTATTCAGTTTTATTGAGTGTTCCTGCCAGTCCCCGCATGTTGCTGTATGCTGTTTCTTTTGTACTCCAGGACATGCAGAGGAAAGAATGGTAAAGACCAGTAAGTTCGGCGCTATATGCATTCATCAGACACTCCCCATCTGCCTGTTATTTTGTTATACTTTTCAATACTTTTTATACTGCTCAAACGGGCATGCTCAAAAAATACACGTGTAATGCCACGAAAAGTGCACGCAGACTTTATTTCGCAAACAAAACAAGTGCACTTTATTTTCAAAACTACCTGTATAACCAAAGAAAAAAGAAAGCAAGTTACAGTAGGCGATTGATACGGCAGCTTGCATGGTACAATGCTAAGAAGTGCTGATTTTCATTCCGTGCTATATAAAATCATCACATTCAAATATTAACAGTTCCCACACACCCAAGGACCGTCCTTTCTACATTTACGGCACGTGTACTTGTTGCCATGTACACACCTCTCTGTGCTATGGTTTCTATTACACTGAATGAGCACCTGACACTGTACTTTCTTCCCAGGGGGAAGGTCCCGCATCAGAGAATTTCCAGTTCCTGCATAAATTCACACCCGATCTGACACTGTTCGTTTTCAAATAATATTGCATTAGTGCGTATTGTCTTTCTTTCATGATATTTTCTTGAATAAAAGTGCACTTTTGTTATACTTTTACACCAATATATGTTCCTGTGTTTGAACGACACGGGCAGATGGGGAGTGTCGTGTATTGTCTTTCTTTCAGGTGTGTAATAGAAACCACAGCATAGAGAGAAGTGTGTACATTGCTGCTTACAGGAAAAGGCGATGGAAAAAGTGCACTTGAATAAAAGTGCACTTTTGTTATACTTTTACACCAATATATGTTCCTGTGTTTGAACGACACGGGCAGATGGGGAGTGTCTGATGATTGCATATAGCGCCGAACTTACTGGTCTTTACCATTCAGTATGTATAAGACACTCCATCTCCTATGGGCCAAATTATTACTTCATTTCACTGATTTCCATAACATATATACTCATCAAGCCATGATGTTAATCATTTGACCTGTATCACCATCAACATGCTAGACTAAACTGTTTTATCCTATTCTAAAAGTTATGGATGTTCTGACCTATAGTAGGTGTCCCTTATCCCCAAAATACTAGCTATGTGTGTCATCCCATATGCTTAATATTATTATTTTCAATTAATTAAATGTACCTAAATGTTAAGCTCTACATTATTTCCTATAATACTACAATCAATAACCTAGAATATCTAAACTGGACTGACCCTAACTAGTAATAGTGGATTGCCCCTGCAATGACAATCACTTAACAATCTCTAATAGATCTCTTATGTTATATTAGACTTGATTCTGATTAACTTTACAGATCACATAATCATTGGTCCTTAAAGGTAACTTATTATATCATACTAAGTATCAGAAGGCATATCAAAACATTTATCTAAAAATATCTATTCTTAACCACTATGAATTCATAATAATCATGTAATATTCCCATTATTGCAAACTTTCATTAAGTACATATTATTTAGGATTCCCTATAGCTTTCATAACTTTATATTTCAAATACTTTTTAATTTAAAAGATGTTGCTATTTATCCAACAAGTGGACAGTCAAAGTAGGCTCCGGCAAGAACATTGAGCCCTGCAGAGTAAAAGTGTGACAAATTATCTTCGCTGATAAGGATTAAAGCAGGTGTTGGGGTCCAATATCCCAGGTAAAAAGGACCACGTCTAGAAGTCTTGGACCAAAGCAGGCAGATGTCATCTATGATTCGGAATCCACGATGATCTTTTGGGCTCAAACATCACCAGCATAGTTGAGCTCTTGGCAGCAGGGATCCACGATGCCTGGACTGGAATCGAAGTGCATTGTCCAGTAGTCAGCTGATCGATGGCCTGATTCACGATTTGATTCCCTCTCTGGTAAGGCTGGGTTCTCCTTGTTTATTTTTTATTGTGTCTTCTATTTTTCTATTCTTCATTTTGTAAAGCACTTAGAGCTACATTTTTTTTGTATGAAAATGTGCTATATTACGGAAGCTTATTCCCGCCACTCAAAAAAAAATATATATTGCGTTATTTCACAAACGAATTGCGTTATATCGCAATAATAATTGCGTTATATCGCAAAAGAATTGCGTTATTTCGCAATACCGATTGCGTTATTTCGCAAAAGAAGCCATTGCAGAAGGCTTGCAGTAGTATCTGCACATTGCCGACTAGCAGCGACTCGTGTACTCGCACATCTGTCTTCTGAGGACAAAGCTCAGGTTCACAACGCAGGCATCTGCAAGGCAGAGGTAATTTAGAACTCAAAACAAAAATTAAACCTAAATCATATATATTCAATGATAATATAGGTTGATAGAGATACAATATAAGTATATCCATAAGTTCCGTTTTAATGATGACATACTGCTCGGTTAAAACAACGGTTCGAATGAAAGGTGTCTAATTCACATCCTACTAGTGGTTTCATTGATTCAATGAATTCCCGACAATGCAACAAACATTATTATGTGACTGGGTCGTCAAAAATTGACGGGTGCATACTATATTTAGTATACCAGAGTGCATTGCCAAGCGCAAGCACACCTACTAATTAGAGATGACGGTGGTGAGGTGCATGTTCCAAGGGCCATAGCCCGACTAGGTAAAACGTAACTGATTAAACTTGACGAGGGTTTATTTGGCAAAAATAAAACGTGATTGGGCCCTGCGGTGGGCTGGCGCCCTGCCCGGGGTTTGTTTCCTGCCTTGCGCCCTGTGTTGGCTGGGATTGCCTCCAGCAGACCTTCGTGACCCTGTAGTTAGGATATAGCGGGTTGAATAATGGCTGGATGGATAAAACGTGATTGGATTGCTACTGCAGTCTTACTTTTAGCTAACATTCGTACTGCCTAAACGAAGTCGAAAAGAAGCTCACAGCAAACAAACTTAAAGTAAGGATCGCTCTCCCCATATTTGCTTTTTTAAGACCCACGTGTTTTAATATAATGTAACGGTTTATTTCATTACTACATTCCTTTACATTTGAAGTGATTATGTTCAAGTTGGACGATTTGGGTTCAGTTAA